>NW_018736102.1:0-32210 GCF_002204515.2 Aedes aegypti
AAATTATGTTATTGAGGAAGCACTATTTACATTTGCAAGAGTGAAGAATTTAGTTATTGTGTGAGTTTATTGTTATTTCTCTAGAAAATAAACTATTCGAAAAATTGGTTTTTTAATGTTTTGATTTGTAGCTGTTTGAGAAGTAAGCCACCCAGTCTGCTGCCCTCACTGTAATTTATTCAGAACCTCTTCTCAGAAAAATTTCTCCTCCAATAAGGTAAAACATGTCGCAATCCAAACATGGCTATCGAAGGCCCGGCTTATGCACTTTCCTAAGCTAGAAGCAGACTGACATGTTCGCATAGTCAATCGTAAGCGCCAATATGAACAATCCAATCCAATCTCTACTTATGACTGAACAATAAATTCGATGTTAGGGAAGGTCACAGTAGTTGTATATATTAAAAAAAAACTCTTTTCAAATCAAATAATCTCTATTGTAAATGGTCGGTGTTCAGCCTGGCATCATCGATGTGTGGAATAATAGTTTCAAAATGGTGTTCACAGATATATGGTCTTGTGACATTGTTTCCGCACATTCCAGCAGCCTCAACCCACAATTCTCTCCGAATAGCATCACGAGCAGTTTGTATAGCCGGAAAACGATGAAAACTCACTTTATCCTTGCCCTGCTTTGCACCACAGCCATTAATACAGCATTTTATAGGCATTTTGTAATCGATTTGAAAACTAAAATTGTTGATAACAACAAACTAACGTTCCTTGGTTACAAGTTTTTTCATTGACATACTATGATTGATGCTATAATGATAGCTATAATGTTGCCAAGATCCGTCAACTGGGGATGATTCATATTTTATAGCGGCGAAGCGTAAAAAGCTGGATAACTGTTTGCTGGCTTAACGAAATTCCTTGATTGGTACCTCAATCGAAAGACAAGACATCAAAGGGTCATGTCGTTTACTTACTAAATCCCACATACCTGTCCAAATAGTTTAATAACAGTTTTAAAAGAGAACGTTGATTTCAAGCAAATTTATAAAAAGGGGTGCTAGAGAAAAGTTGACGTCATTTGCTTTTCACACTCCGCTTGGATCGCATCTCAGTAGGCAACAGATCGGCTTGCTCTGACCGGGCGTGCTTCTCAGGCACAGACATCGATAGCGAAGGACCTCCCCGTTTGTCTTGCTTCGCTCAAATCAAACTGTCGAGCGAGCGAGAGAAGATGCCGTCCAAAGCCAAAGTCATCACCGCTGCCGCCGCCAAGAAGAAGAAGAAGAAGATGAAGAGAAAGCAGCCCACAGGAGAATTTGCGGTCGAACTGTGAACACGGTCGGGCGAGTCATTCTCGCTTTGTGGTTCACCGCTTGTTTGCGTTCACCCAGCCATCGTCACCGCCGCCATCATCAGATTTCGACTTAAACCCGGTGATCCAATACCTGTTACTGTTGTACGCCATCCACGCCACGAAACTTTCGGTTCGTCGTATAAGCAAATAACTTGCTCAAATGTATTCATTTGAGTTGAGGATTCCCCGTTTGACCATGGCAATCAACTGATAACATCCCGCAGTGTTATTTATCTGTAAGAGCATCAAAGCTAACAAAGCCATCGGCCCTTTTCAGGGCCATCAAATTAGTGGTAAAGAGTTAAAAGAGAAAATATTTCTGACTTCATATACACACCAAATTTTCGATTTATCTTCCAGCAATTTCGTTTACTGAAACGATTCAGCAATACATCCTTTGCTTGATGTACAGCACTTTTGAAATTGTTTACTGGAATTCAGCATCTGACTTGCTGGATACTTGTCAACACCATCAGATTTACTGAATTTCAGTAACTTTATATGACAAATGATTGATAACCAGCAATCGATTTGAAATTTTGCCGTAAATCAGTAAACATAATTACTGAACTCCCAGCAAAAGTTGTACTTGTCACAGTCGATAGCAACCACAAAAACAACCGAGATTTTGTTGTCTTCTACTGGTTCCATTTGCCAATCTGCAGTTTGTTGGTTTATGGAAAACGTTTAATCTATTAGTCCCTCTCAACAATATCTGAGTAAGTACTATATTTAGTAGAGGAACTAAATATTGCAAATTAACGCAAGTGTTATTTCTTTTCTAGAATGATAACAAAACCGGAACGGAAAATCAGCCTCTTCCTTTCCCTTGCAAAAGCAGGAAAAAATTGTTTAATTTTTATTTGTAGAAATAAATGTGTTTGGCATGTAACAAAGTTGCATTTTTATAATTTTCATAGTGAACTTTACTGAAACTATACATTCAACCAGATCCTGGCGAACTCAAAATTGCTAAAAAGCAGTAAAAATCCCATTAAAGCAACAAATAACCAAGTGCTGATTAATTCAGCAAGTGAAAATGTACTTTGCTGGATGATCAGTAAAACAGCTGTCATTTTTTACGCGAATTCGCTTTGCTGAAAGATCCAGCAAATTTCATTTTGCTGGATCGATTGCTGAATTTACAGCACAAAAAATCAGCAAAAATTTGCTGGTTTACAGCAATAAAATTTGGTGTGTATGACTTCTTATATCCTAAATCAATTTCACAGCTTCATTACAAAATTTCATTTGTCATGAATAATTTATGACTCAACAATTGGAGACTGTAATCGCGGACGCTCTGCAGTGCCGTCGGGGTGAGTGCTCAACATTTCACAACGATTTGTAAAATAGAGTGCATTCCAACAGCGTCTTGATGTTTCATATTTTATGGGAACACTTTGATTAGCAAAATTATCACATGTAACAAAATTGCGACATATTAAGAATGCTTTTGAAAAGACATTCTCATTGAGCAATTGTAATAATTTTGGCACTCATGGATCAGAAATTTACCTTCATAATAAAGAAAACTATTGATTATCAATAGCTCGTATTGAATATTTAGTTAATGTCAACCCTTCCTGCAATTCATGTTCGACCAATTTCTCACGCATTAGCATTCTCCGCAATTTTCAAGTAATTCTAAGCACAACACATATTGCCACGTACCCATTTCCCAGATTGGTCGATCAGAAAGCGAAGAGCACAAAAAGGGAGGAGCATCATCTGCTATTCTAAGGTTATAAAACATGCTACCTTCGTCGGATTCAGTTTCATTCCAATTTCCGCTTTCGAGCTGGTAAGAGCTCCTCCGAACTTGCTCAGCAAGAAGTACCTCGCTGCTAGAAATCTGCTGAGCTGTTAATCTTCAAGCTGCCAATCCAGCATCTGGTTTGTGAAATCGCTCAAGATTTCTAGGTTGCACCGATCCGCGCTTCTAGATTTCGACTCGTGTAAACTCAGCATCGGTAGTGCAGTCAAGAACCAAGCCCGCTAGGCACCAATACCCAGAGCCTCCTGAGTGGCTGATCCGAGGAGCTCTTATATAGCGTCTGGCTTGTGAAATAGCTCAAGATTTCAAGATTGAGCTACGATTCCAGATTTCAACTAATCCCTTGATCCGCTACCATGTTGCTGTTGTTGCACCCATGAAATATTCAGCTGGTTTACCGTATAAGCAGAAGTAACTTGTTCAGATATACACTTTCGTTAGTGATTCTCCGTTTTATCATGGCAATCAACTGATAACATCCCGTAGTGCTATTCATCTGTGACAGCATCCAAGCTCAATCGGCCCTTTCCAGGGCCAACATACGTTCATAAAAGGGTTTATTGGATGATATTTACTGATTTATCTATAATGATCTAAATATCGCGGTATACTACAAAACTTGATTTGGTTCACATAATTTACCCCACATAATTATATGAATTTGAGAATTTACTCGTGTACGCTGCTGCAGCGCCGTTACAGCCGTAATAACATCATAGTGCTTAGCATTGTATGGTATTTCCAACAGCGTCGTTGATTTATCATAATGGAGGAACACTTCCTAAATTATCGAGTACGGAAATTGGAAAGTGTATTAAAATTGCGACAGATTTTAAATACTGTTCATAAACTGTTTCTTGGACCAATTGTAATGAGCAACTTTTGATCTGAAATTTTTCTACATGTTAGTCTATTGCAAATGTCATAGTATATAAATCAGAGCACATTGAACATTGATCAGATATATTTAAAATTTGCACGAAAGCAAAACATGCGTGATTTTAATTTATTGTAAGCTATTGAAATAATATTGATATTTTTACTGTCCATACGAACGCGCATGTGAATTTCCAAGATATATAAATCCCTAACCAAGACATCAACTTCATGTACCTTATCCTAGATGTGGTCAATCAGAAGAAGGCGAAGAATACGAAAGGGAGGAGCATCGTCTGCAATTCAAATTATGTAAAACATACTATCTTCGACAGATTCGGTTCATTTAAGGGACGAATGACCTTCGGATTAAAATCCCTCTGTAACAACAACAGGGGTTCGGTTCATTTCATTTACACTTTCGAGCTAGTAAGAACTTCTCGTGATAAACACAGTATAGCTAGTAATATTTCCTAATGTGCTTACCACATACTTGCTATAATCTCTTAATTCATCTCGTAGCATCATACAATATCTGATTTATCACGAATAATCGACAATACGACAATTTGTGGATGTTCCGAGAACGCTGCTGCTGTGCCGTCGGGTTGCAATAACAGCATAATGCTCATCTTGTACATCCCTTGCCAAGACATCAATTTCATATAGCCTATTTCCCAGATTAACGCAATAGACAACATGTAGAAAAATCAATTCAGATCAATAGTTGCTCATTACAATTGGTCAAGAAACAGTATTTAAAATCTGTCGCAATTTTAATACATTTTCCAATTTCCGTACTCGAGAATTTTGAAAGTGTTCCTCCATTATGATAAATTAACGACGATATTGGAAATACCATACAATGCTAAGCACTATGATGTTATTACGGTCTGACGGCGCTGCAGCAGCGTACACGGGTAAATTCTCAAATTTCATGTGATTATGTGGGGTAAATTATGTGAATCAAATCAAGTTTTGTACAACACCGCGAGATTTAGATCATTTTAGATAAATCAGTCAATATCATCCAATAAACCCTCTTATGAACGTATGTTGGCCCTGGAAAGGGCCGATTGAGCTTGGATGCTGTCACAGATGAATAGCACTACGGGATGTTATCAGTTGATTGTCATGATAAAACGGAGAATCACCAACGAAAGTGTATATCTGAACAAGAACTCTACAGATTTTGTCGAAATGTCCGATTGTCGCCGGTAGTGACCGCGGGGGCCGTGGTGCTCGGGATGGATTGTCCTCCATGACTGGTCCTGGCCGGAAATATTCGTGGGGAGAAACTCGACCCTTTGCTGCAGGAATTTCATTAACAACTCTTTGGTGAAGCAGAAATTTTCCGAGGAAAATTCTGCTAAAAGTGAACTTTTTCAAAACAACTCTTATTGATTGGAATATTTATCAACAACTCTTTGTTAAGTAAAATCATCCTAAATAACTCTTTGCTCCATCGCCAAACCAAACCATTTCATTGAATTCATCAAGTACAAGAATATGAATGGTAAGGAGAGGCAGATGGTGTATATTTCGCTGGCGTTACTTTCCAACAGGTTGTTCCTTTGGTACTGACTAGGAACAGGCTTCCGTTTCGTTGCTCTCTCGTTCCTTTCGCTACTCGCACACTATTGTGGCTTTCACGCGCTCTTCCTTGCTGCTCCGCTGGGAGCAGAACAACCACTGGTTTTATTTGCTCCAGCTCCGTTCACCGATGGCGAGTGGTGGGGTTCTCGCTTGGTTGTTTCTTCGCTCCGTTCGCTACTTGCACGCGATTGGTTATTGCTTTCGCGCTATTTTCGTTGATGGTGTGATTCGTCGCTGAGAAAAAAAAACTGCAACTTTTTTGATTTTTCATGCAAAATGACCAACTTTGATAAACTATATCTCAGTTATTTATGGACCGATTTGAATGAAATTTTCCCAAAATATCAGACATTACTTTTAATTTTAACATATATTTTTGAGTGATTTTTCCAATCACACGTTGAAAAGCAGTAACGGTTTGACTAAAGTGAATTTTTTGACGATTTTTTATAATTGACATAACTAAACATATTGAAGGAACAGCTTCATGGTATTTTCAGCAAAGTTGTAGATTTTGACGAGATGAATAAGTTTGCTGAAGACAGTTTTTGTGTAAGGCTATCAGATTTTGAGATAAAAAGTTTTGAATTTTTCGTCGAAAATTACACTTTAGTCAAACCGTTATTACTTCTAAACTCGTGATTGGAAAAATTCTTCAAAAATATATGTTAAAATTCAAGTAATATCGGATGTTCTGTGGAAGTTTCATTCGAATCGGTCCATAAATAACTGAGATCTAATTTACCAAAGTTGGTCATTTTGTATGGAAAATCGAAAAAGTTGCAAGTGCATGTGAATAAGTTGGGGCTTTCCTTAGCCGAGTGGCGACTACAAAGCAAAGCCATGCTGAAGGTGTCTGGCAGGTGTAATGGAAATATTCTTGACTTCCCTGGGCATAGAGTAAAAAAATGGAAACTTTGGCAAAGAAAGCTCTCAGTTAATAACTGTGAAAGTGCTCACTGAGAAGCAGGCTCTGTCCCAGTGAGGACGTTAATGCCAAGAAGAAGAAGAAGATGTGAATAAGTTCTCTGTTTATTCGACAAACCAGCAGCATATTTCATGGGTGCACAACAGCAACAGGGTAGCGGATCACAGGGATTTAGTTGAAATCTGGAAACGTGGCTCAATCTTGAAATCTTGAGCGATTTCACAAACCAGATTCTAGATAAACAGCTCAGCAGGATTCTAGCAGCGAGGTACTTCTCGCTAAGAAAGTTCGGAGTAGCTCTTACCAGCTCGAAAGCGGAAATGGAATGAAACTGAATTCGACGAAGGCAGCATGTTTTATAACCTTGGAATAGCAGATGATGCTCCTCCCTTTTGTGCTCTTCGCTTTCTGATCGACCAATCTGGGAAATGGGTTTATTATTGGCATATAAAATGTGTTGGGCTTGGAATTACTTGAAAATTGCGGAGAATGCTAATACGTGAGAATTTGGTCGAACATGAATTCTCGATTACTTTTTCAAATCGGCGTAAGTAACTTTCATACGGTTTTGAGAAAATTAATTAAGAAGAATCATAACCTGTCTTCTAAAACTGTTTTAAAATGAATCCCCTTTTTAACATTTTTTTCGCCGTGTACATCGCTCAAATTTTGCATGCAATCAGCTCGCGTTAAAATACTAGGTAATTTCTATCGTTTCCCACGAAAATTGTATGACAAAATGATAAGCCGTTTCATTCAGTTACTTTCGACGTTTTTGTACCAGTGTTAAACCGACTCAAGTAGTGTTTTGTTTTGATTCGTGGTTAAGTCACTTTGTCTCTCCATACAACGGAGCGGCGAAAGTAGTGGTTAGGTTGCGAAAGTTGAAAATCTTACTTTCGTCGTTTTGTAAATTTTAAAATTGAACGTTCTTAAAGTGAAAAATCGAGTTGGTTTAGAGCGGAACGTGTAGAAATTCGTCTGCCAAACACGTAGGATTGATAAAGTAAGTTTGTTCACTTTTATGACTTGAGTCTGTTTGAATAAGGTTTCGAGAATTGTTGGAATGATTTACATTCCCTAAATATTCAATACGAGCTATTGATAATCAATAGTTTTCTTTATTATGAAGGTAAATTTCTGATCTATGGGTGCCAAAATTATTACAATTGTTCAACGAGAATGTATTTTCAAAAGCATTCTAAATATGTCGCAATTTTGTTACATGTGATAATTTTCCTAATCAAAGTGTTCCCATAAAATATGGAACATAAACGACGCTGTTGGAAATGCCACTCTATTTTACAATCGTTGTGAAATGTTGAGCACTCACCCCGACGGCACTGCAGCAGCGTCCGCGAGTACAATCTCAAATTGTTGAGTCATAAATTATTCATGACGAATGAAATTTTGTATGAAGCTGTGAAATTGATTAAGGATTATAAGAAGTCGTAAATAAAATCGGAATTATTTCTCTTTTAACTCTTTTCCACTAATTTGATGGCCCTGAAAAGGGCCGATGGCTTTGTTAGCTAAATTTGAGCAAGTTATTTGCTTATACGACGAACCAGCTAAATGTTTCGTGGCTGGAAACGTTGCTCACTCTTGAAATCTTGAGCGATTTCACTAGTCCGACGCTCGATTAGCAGCTCCTCGGACCAGCAACTCAGGGGGCTTCTGGTATTTGTTCCTAACGGGATTGCTTCTTGACCACCAATGCTGATTTTATCACGAGTCGAAATCTTGAAGCGAGGGTCAACAGCTCCTTGGCCGATGAAATTTGCGGCGGGCGATGACGATGACTGGGTGAACGCAAACAAGCGGTGAACCACAAAGCGAGAATGACTCGCCCGACCGTGTTCACAGTTCGACCGCAAATTCACCTGTGGACTGCTTCCTCTTCTTCTTCTTGGCGGCAGCGGTGATGGCTCTAGCTTCGGACGGCATCTTCTCTCGCTCGCTCGACAGTTTGATTTGAGCGAAGCAAGACAAACGGGGAGGTCCTTCGCTATCGATGTCTGTGCCTGAGAATCACGCCCGGTCAGAGCAAGCCGATCTGTCGCCGGCTGAGATGCGAGCCAATCGGAGAGTGGAAAGCAAATGACGTCAAATTTTCTCTAGCCACCCCTATTTATAGATTTGCTTGAAAGCAACGTTCTCTTTTAAAACAGTTATTAAACTATTTGGACAGGTATGTGGGATTTAGTAAGTAAACGACATGAAGCTTTGATGTCTTGTCTTTCGATTGCTAATCAAGAAGTTTCGTTGAGCCAGCGAAAAGTTATAAACGTTTAAAATATTTCATGCCAACGTAACGCTCTTGGTTTTGAAATTCCAATTTCACTCCTGTATAGAGAAGAAAGACGTAATTCTACGTCAAAAGCGAAGTCACGGAGCAACGAAAAAAAGCTGTTTACGTTGCGAGTGCACGACTAGGAATCAGAGCAACCGTTGAAGATACAGATACCGGAGCGAAGTATGAAAGAAACGTTGCGCATCTTAAAAAAATCAATGATGATTACTAGAGGTACGACAGAATAGCGTTGCGATAAAACTATGATCGATGATAGATGAGGACAACTTTGCTGGACTTCCTTTTGAGAATGAAGAAGTGCCAAACCATGGTTTCATTGATGATGGCGAACGTTAACGCAGAGGACGGAAAGTTCCTGAGAATGGATTACCTGTTTTGCTCTTGCCCACAGTTGATCAGCAGAAGTTTCCTCGTTTCATTTTGTTTGGGGAAAGGCATGTAACTTCAAATTTCTTGTTAATGAAACCATAATTCGAAAAAAAATATTTGGTAGGCGTGATAATCATTATCATTACGTACAACCGGTACCAAATATTTTTTTGAAAATAGTTTCTTCCCAATTTTGAGAAATAATTCGTTAGATGCATTTCGCCATACAAATATTTTTCGCGTTAAATAGGCCTATTCACATGACGTCTCAAATCAGCTGATCGGGAAGCACTTTGACAGTTCTTCTATGAAAATGACAGGCCCGTGTTAGCACCGGTCCTCCACCGATGTAAACAAATGCATAGACGGATCTGTCACATGAAAAGGCCTATACCTTTTTAGCGGTTTTTCGTGCATAGACACTAGCGCAAGTGCGTTACTATGTGGCGAGTAGCGAATCAGGTCAAGCATGTAATTCATTACAAAAATTTTGTAATGTAAATAGTTTAATAATTCGTATAAAAAGGGAGATGTGCTAGGCTAAACTTGAATTATAAATAGTAGGCTTTGACTCTCAATTGACCAATGCACGAGTTCACTATTTGACTTTTGAGCGGTGCCGTGTTATTTATGTGACCATGGCAACGAGTGAATTCGGCACCGCTCAAACGTCAAATTAGTGAACTCGTGCATGGACCGATGCACGCGTTCACTCGTTGACGTTTGAGCAGTGCTGTGTTATTTACGTGACCATGGTAACGAGTGAATTCGGCACCGCTCAAACTTCAAATTAGTGAACCCATGCAAAGGTCCATGGATCAATGCACGAGTTCATTATTTGACGTTTGAGCGGTGCCGTGCTATTTATGTGGCCATAGTAACCAGTGAATTTGGCACCGCTCAAACGTCAAATAATGAACTCGTGCATTGATCCATGGACCTATGCATGAGTTCACTATGGACCAATGCACGAGTTCACTATTTGACGTTTGAGCGGTGCCGTGTTATTTATGTGGCCATGGCGACCAATGAATTCGGCACCGCTCAAACGTCAAATTAGTGAACTCGTGCATCGGCCCATTTGACGCTTGAGCGGTGCCGTGCTATTTATGTGGCCATAGTAACCAGTGAATTTGGCACCGCTCAAACGTCAAATAATGAACTCGTGCATTGATCCATGGACCTATGCATGAGTTCACTATGGACCAATGCACGAGTTCACTAATTTGACGTTTGAGCGGTGCCGAATTCACTCGTTTCCATGGTCACATGAATAACACGGCTTCGCTCAAACATCAAATAGTGAACTCGTGCATCGGTCCGATTTTATTTACGACTTCTTATAATCCTTAATCAATTTCACAGCTTCATACAAAATTTCATTCGTCATGAATAATTTATGACTCAACAATTTGAGATTGTACTCGCGGACGCTGCTGCAGTGCCGTCGGGGTGAGTGCTCAACATTTCACAACGATTGTAAAATAGAGTGGCATTTCCAACAGCGTCGTTTATGTTCCATATTTTATGGGAACACTTTGATTAGGAAAATTATCACATGTAACAAAATTGCGACATATTTAGAATGCTTTTGAAAATACATTCTCGTTGAACAATTGTAATAATTTTGGCACCCATAGATCAGAAATTTACCTTCATAATAAAGAAAACTATTGATTATCAATAGCTCGTATTGAATATTTAGGGAATGTAAATCATTCCAACAATTCTCGAAACCTTATTCAAACAGACTCAAGTCATAAAAGTGAACAAACTTACTTTATCAATCCTACGTGTTTGGCAGACGACTCTAAGCCTAAAAGTGTTCAGATTAAGGGGTCTATTTTATAAGTCAAGTCGATCAAAATGACTCGACTGGAACCACTGTCGACCGAAAAATTCGCTCGACTCAGCTCTGTCACTCGAGTTTTTCGACAGTTGTCACTCTATGTGACTGGATTACTATGGGAGTCGACGGGTGACATCTAAAATATGCATGCTTGCGTTGATCGACAATAAATATAGACGAGTCACATGAATCTGCTCGATTTGCAAAATAGGCCCCTTAATTTGTACCCCGCTAATTTGCACATCGTTCAGATTAAAAATTCGCTCCCAAGACGACAATTCGTCCGCTGAGGTGTGCTGCTGTCGTCATGATGATGGTTGACGAGAGCCATGTCAAACTCATTCATGGTTTCAAAACATTCGGAACAAAATATTTATTTTCACCGCTTACTTCACTTATGTATGAAATTGAATGAGATCAAATGGTAGAGAATTGGGTCCTAAAGCCCTGTCCCAATTTTAGTGCCAAACGCTTAAAATTAGGCCAAAAACACATGTTTACTCAATTTTCTATTGTTTTCCGTTGGTTTAAGCCCAAAAACATTTTTATTAGATTTTGTCGAATCCTTTGGCTTAAACTCAAATTTTGGGTGTATTTTGTTTTCCGTGTCCCTTACGAAACGTCAGATAGGAACAACCCCAGTGGTCGAACTAAAACCCCAGTGGTGTTTTTGTCGACTAAGCGAACGTCAAACATGATCAAAAGTGTCAAGGTTCATTTATGGACCAAATTTTTAAATTAAAGTTTAAACATGATATAGCCATTATTAGAGCGGGAAAAATTGCTAAAGTAATTACAGTAACATGCTTTTTCGTGTTATTAAATAAAAACAAGATTTCATTAAAAATTTTAGGACCCAATTCATTTTTCTACCCAATGGTATTTTTAGGGGCAGCAGAGAATGTCCCGAAACGTGTTTTATTCAAGCGCAAAAATCGCTCAGGCGAAAGTTCCAATGAAACTAACCTCACATATCCTGGTTTTCCAACCTCAAACTAGTGCTCCTACCAGCCGGATCTCAATTTTTATGAAAGTAGTGCAATAATACAAAATACAAACGTATGTTGAACATAGAGAATGGATATTCCTACCTTTTCCGCCTAACTGTTTCACTGTGAACCGTCTTATATCAGGTAAATAAAACATTTTTCCCCACAGCGGCATGTGATGGATGCGTGAAAAATCAAATCTCTCATCATCTGACTAGTTGCGCTACCAAAGTATAGATGGCTAACAGTATGTTGCGTTTTGCGATTGGAAGCGTATAGGCCTTTTCACATGACGTTTCAAATCAGCTGATCCGGAAGCTCTTTGACAGTTCTTCTATGAAAATGACAGGCTCGTGTTAGCACCGGTCCTCCACCGATGTAAACAAATGCATAGACAGACCTGTCACATGAAAAGGCCTATGGCTCAAACGTCATTTAGCTTGTAACCGTTGGTCCCATAATGTATGCTTGTAGCTCCACCACAAGTATGCTTTCCTTTTCCTAATTTGTCCTTTATGAGTTCTTACCAAAAGTACCATTCGACCCTGTCCTAATTAAAAGAACTCAAACACTCATGTTGTCTGACAGTCACTCACCTGCCCAATTTAGTTCATTTGCAGCGGTTTGAATCTTAAACTTGTATGCAAGACACAATGTATAACGGCACGAAAGGTAACCCGCATAGAAAAATCCAATTTGTCTTATAGTCAAAACCACACATGTCTTCCATCTGAAATGGTTAATGTATCGCGAACAGTTTTTACATTGTAAAACAATAAGGAACACAAAGCTGTAGACCATACATAACAGCTTGAGTAACCCATATCGAATAGTGCCAATATATTAAAAAGCTCATATATTGTTGAACAATATGGAGATATAAATCAGTGGGAAATAGTGAAGACATTTATACAATGTTTGTCGAATGGTTTTTGTGTTTAACCCACGGAGGGCAATTTAACAAATGTTCGGCAAACTTCGTGGCCCATTTCTCACATATTTAACGTTTCTGAGCTTGGCCTAAATCTAATTCTGCTTTTCTGTCCGTGACCTTTCAAGGAGTCAGAAGTGCGCGACGTGTCCTTAAAATTTAAAGTGTGTATTGCATTGTATATAGTTGGTGTAAATTATTTAAATTATTGGTATATTTCTAGGATAAAACTTAAAAGCAAAAAAACTGAAAGTAGTTAAAATCGCCTTAAATCTAGTATCACCAGTTATTAGTACGGTTAGTCTAGTGCGAAGAAAAGTTTAGGCATTGTGTGATAATGTGGTCTTTTGTTCTTTTATATAGTTGTAAACCTATTGTAAAAACCAAAAAAGAATAGGAAACAATCGTGTGCCAACAACCATTATAAAAAGGTAATTGTAATCTAGATTGTTAATTATGCGACTAGATATAGTGGTACAAGCGGTTAGGGTATCACCCTATTTTGACAACCTTCTAATCTGCTTGGACAGGTCCGTCCAGCGGGCCTTTTTGGTTTCTCTGTTCAAGTGACTTATCCAGGACGATTGCTGGTAAGCCCATATTTTCCCCAGAGCCACCTGTGCGACATCCGAGGACTGAAGGATCGGGAAACGCCCAAGAAATCTCGATTTACGACAAACGGACAGAAATTGTATCCCAGCCTTGGAAGACGACAAAGCTCTACATAAGGGAACCGTGTCCTGTTCAGGACGAATTAGCCACCGCCATTGTTGAACCACCATTTGTCACCATCGTCCAGCCGCCACCCACCATGGCCATCTGCCACTTCCACCGCATGTCAACCCGCTGCCACCTTTATAAACCACTGCAAAAAGTGTTAAACCGCAAGTACCGCTAGCTAGAGTTAAGAGAGTGACGTCACTTCAATATTAAGCCAATGTTAGGAATAAAATCAGGCATGTTGTTAAAATTTGAATCAGTGGCATAGTTCTTTCCTAGTTATCCCTGATTTGGGTAATTTGCACCTCTTTTGGTTAGTTTCGGCTTTTCGTGTACATTAATAAGTCCCCCAGGCCTCGCCCTGATTGGACCGTTCTGAAGGGCAGATAGTGTGGTTTTTGAGCAACCCTTCCGTGAGAAGTCTGTGGTTCATCTTTCCAGCATAACATCGTTTTTTGTTTCTCCCAGCGATCCCACTCGGTGAACATAATTGTGGTAGTGTGAGTGTAACCGACTGACAGCATAAGCGACCCTGTTAACATAATTACCGTAAATGGTAGTAATATTATCCTAGCCTAGCATAAGTGCATCTAGGCGAAATTCCTCCACTGAGCAGCGTGTAGGCTACAAGCTCATGGAACGGAGTGAAGTGAGATGGAACGCTGTGGAACGGGACGCAGAATCAAAACAAAACAGTGAAAGAGGTAACCAGAAACACGTTTCTAGGGTGACTAGATGTTAAAATTAAATTAAAAATGAACCCCGATAGTTTGCATGAGGTACCGTTCAAATTAGCGGGGGTGCACGGTACAGAATCATTAACTTTTCATTAAATATGTATATGGAATACCACAACTTGAAAAAATTTCTTTCAAATCGAGATATTTACGCAATGCATTTTATTTACACACATTTATTGCGTTTACAGTGCAAAATACGCTTGAAATAACTATGAATTGGTATATGCTTTACTTTCTGTACCACATCTGTAGAGTCTTCATTCTCTTGACCTTTTTTTGCAGTTGAAGTATTCCATACAGCAAAGCTTCCGCAGTAGGTGGGCAGCCAGGAACGTAGATATCCACGGGGATGATTCGATCACAACCTCTAACCACAGAGTATGAGTAATGGTAGTACCCTCCGCCGTTGGCACAACTGCCCATCGAAATTACCCATCTAGGTTCAGGCATTTGGTCGTAGACCTTTCGCAAAGCTGGGGCCATCTTATTGGTTAGAGTACCTGCTACAATGATCACATCCGCTTGTCTTGGTGAAGCACGAAATACTACTCCAAAGCGATCCATGTCGTAACGAGGGGCAGCAATGTGCATCATCTCAACGGCGCAACAAGCCAATCCGAAAGTTAAAGGCCAAATAGAGCCCTTACGGCCCCAGTTCAACACGTCATCTAGACGAGCCACAGTCCAATCAGCCCAGTTGGATTGTTTAGTACCAAAAGGGGAATATGGCAACTTTTCCGGTTTATCCTTCTCTACCACAGGGAGAGTGCCCTTCTCTCGAATTTGATTCATATTTACCGTGTCTACTGCCGTCCATTTGGGAACTACCGATTTCCAACCATTTAGAACGACAGGAGCAATCGCTGAACGCATCATTGTACACAACTGTAATAAAAACTCATATTACATATAAATAATTTAGAAGCGAGCAAATATTAAAAAAATATTACCAATCTTTTGCACAAATTTATGTTTTTGATTTGCTCGGTTTATGTAAGAAATGCAAGAAATGAATAATTGTCAATAATGACATTTCACACGCTAACTTTGAAGAGCCCATTAAATCGGTTTGTTGTACCCAGTGCACACGGAGCCACGAATCAACCCAACTTTGAAAAAATATGAACCAATCTACACAGCAAAAAAAAGTTGCTGAATATTACATCGAAACCGCTGCAATCAACCCGGATAAAAAATACAATAGATCGTTGCACGCCTGACCTAACCTCGAAACTCCATATAAAAAATGTCAACAATTCCAGCAGTGAATGTCAACTCCATATAAAAAAAAATCTAAACAATTCCAGCAGTGAGTGTCAAAGAGCAGGACAGTCAATAGGGTCCTAAAGCCCTGTCCCTATTTTAGTGCCAAACGCTTAAGTTTAGGCCAATAACACATATTTACTCAATTTTCTAATGTTTTCCGTTGGTTTGAGCCCAAAAAACATTTTTTTAAATTTTGTCACACCCCTTGGCTTAAACTCAAATTTTGGGTGTATTTTGTTTTCCGTGTCCCTTCCGAAATGTCAGATAGGAACAACCCCAGTGGTCGAACTAAAACCCCTGTGGTGTTTTTGTCGACTAAGCGAACGTCAAACATGATCTTAAGTGTCAAGGTTCATTTATGGACCCAATTTTTAAATTTAAGTTTAAACATGATATAGCCGTTATTTGAGCGGAAAAAATTGCCAAAGTAGTTGCAGTAAGGTGCTCTTTCGTGTTATTCAATAAAAACAAGATTTTATTAAACATTTTAGGACCCAATTGAGCGTGATGAAAGAGGGACAGAGAAGGAGAATTTTTCGTGACGTCACCATTCACTCTTCTATACAAAAACAATATAACGTATTGTAACAGTACTATTCGAAGCTTTGGACATACAATACAGTATATTGTAACACGACAATACAATTACAGTACAATATATTGTTTTGAATAGTTCACTGTATGGTATATGAGATTTTTCCAATATAATGTATGGGTTGTTAAGTATCGTAACAATACAAATATAGATATTGTATTGTATCCAATACGTAATATTGTACATTAATGGTTTATTCCATTCACTGAATGGTACGTTTTTATCCGGGAAGTCATTCCCTCGGTTGTTTGATATTACACAGTACGACGTACACACGGGCCAAAGACGTACACACGGGCTATTGGTGTAATAAATGCGACCGATGCACAGTGGCGGGCCTTCATACAAAGGTCGGACAAAACCTCAAATACGTCCAAAATCGCCCGCATAGAAAAATCCAATTTCTCTAATAGTCAAAACCACAAATATCTTTCAACTGAAAAGGTTACCCGGATAAAAACGTATCATTCAGTGAATGGAATAAACCATTAATGTACAATATAACGTATTGGATACAATACAGCGTATTGTAAGTGAATGTCGAAGCAATATTATTCTTGTTTGGATAAACAATTCAAAAACAATATAATATATTGTAACAGAACATTGTATTGTTTTTAATTGGTTTTATACCTTACAATTTTGGTCAAATTCCTATTTTCGAGTAAAACAACTGTTGCTTTTTTTCTATGTAGCTTTGCTGAAAAAATAAACAAAACAAGTTCAGAAAGCAAGAAATGTTGGGTGAAAAATATTCAAAAAGTAAAATTAAGTAGTTTTTTAGAAGTCACTTGACATTAGCTGTAACGACGAATGCAATCATGATACAGTTCGTTGAATTGTTTTTGTATTGTACAACAATACACGAATTGCTAATCAAGACAATACATGAACAATATATCGTATTGTATTTTCAAAATGTTTGTATGAGAAAATATCTATATTTGTATTGTTACGATACTTAACCACCCATACATTATATTGCCAAAATCTCATATACAATACAGTGAACTGTTCAAAACAATATATTGTACTGTAATTGTATTGTCATTGTACAATATACTGTATTGTATTTCCAATATATTGAATGGTACTGTTGCAATACGCTATATTGTTTTTGTATTGTATTTTTTATCCGGGTAGTGTATTACGAACAGTAATCATGTTGTAAAACAATAAGGAACCCAAAGCTCTAGACTGTAAGGAACAGTTTGAGTAACCAATATCAAGTGGTGACAATATATTCAAAAGCTCAGATACTGTTGAACAATATGGGAATGTGAATCTGTTGGAAATAGTCAAAACATTTATGCAATGTTTGTGGAATGGTTTTTGTGTTTATTAAGCGAACATCACTTATACACGTGCATTTAACTATAAATTACTGTTTTTAAACAGTTTGGCAAACTGTTGAACGAATTGGTATATGTAGGAAAATTTTCATCAATTTGTCAGGCACGCTTAAAATTTGACACACATGCTATTTAGCTGTTACGCAATTATTAATTGAACGTTATTCCATGATTTCTCGCGTAACTTTTCAAAACGGCCTATCTAACAATTCACACATTTCGAGTAAATCGAGCTTGAAGGTTGTGAAAATATATTTTGAAACTGTATCAAAATGAAACAATTTTTCCCCACTGTGTTGCTTGTAGAGGGAAGCAGTGTAATAGAGTTCAACGTAAGAAATGAAATTTTGCCAATTTATTTGGAAATTACACTGAAATCTATAAAAACATCAGATAGGACGTTTTGACCAAAAATATGTACATAGGATAAATCACATAGGTCGTTCTGTTTCAACAATTGTTACATTGGACATTCACTTCGGTCATTTTGTTTCAGTTATAGTAACATCGGACATTTTGATTTGAGCACACAGCAAGCATGTTTTATTTCATTTTGTATCCACGTGCGTTGAACTGCTTTAACATGCAAATTGAACTGCTCATTTTGTTGCAGTGTGATAATCGCAGGCACCAGCTGTGCTTTGTTTTGATTCATTTGAAGAAGGAACGAATGACCTTCGGGGTTAAAGTCCCTCACAAACAACAACAATTTGATTCA
Organism: Aedes aegypti; assembly: GCF_002204515.2. Lineage (NCBI taxonomy): Eukaryota > Metazoa > Arthropoda > Insecta > Diptera > Culicidae > Aedes > Aedes aegypti. The sequence goes on from NW_018736102.1 coordinate 18,330, forward strand.
TTCAATGCCACGCCGTCACTTTTTCCCCTCCGTCTATGTATCCTATGTAACAACAGAAGGAGGGGAAACGTTGAGCTGTACATGGGACTTTTTGATTTCTCGCTGTTTCTCTTTCAATCTTCCCCCCGTTTCAATGCTGGTTTCGCCCACACTTGTTCGTGTGTGAGTTACCCAATGCACGACGGGTGGTGACGACTGTGTTCATTCGGCACCAGCCGTCGGCGCAAACAAGAAATAGCGGTGGGAAATGATGACGATGACGGCGCCGTCGATTGTGTTGTAGGAAACCAATGCCAAACAAATACATACAGCTTCTCCGCTCTTCGGTGAATGATTGCTCTGCAAATATATGTGCGCAAGTCGCGCATGCACGTTGCTCGTGTTGCTGCCGTGCCAAAATACAGTTTTGTGTACCTCGTTCTCTTTTTGTTATTAATATTAATATTAATATTAATATTTGAGCGTTATTCAATATTGCGAGGCAGAGCGACTCTGAAAATATCGACATTTTGTTGCGGTGTGCTAATCGGAGACACCAGCTGTGTTTTGTTTTGATTCATTCAATCCCACGACGTCACTTCTTCCGCTCTGTCTATGTGTCCTATGTAACAACACAAGGAGGGGAAACGTTGAGCGGTATGTAGGACATTTTGCTCTCTCACTGATTCTCCCTCAATTTTCCCCCCGTTTTTATGACGGTTTCGCTCACATGATCATGTGTGAGTTTCCCACTGCATGACGTGGTGGTGGTGACAGCTGTGTTGCAATCAGCACCAGCCGTCGGTTGAAACAAGAAATTGCGGTGGGGAATGATGACGATGACAACGCCGTCCATCTTGTTGTAGGAACTTGAGAAAGGAGCCCACGGCCGAGGGCATAGTAACGCGATGCGTCAAGCAGCGCGTGACGCGTTTTGTAAGATTTTCAGATAGGCGTTGTGTTACGCAATATATGACATAGTGACGCGTTTTGAATCGCTTGGGGCACAGCTACATAATCGAATATTCGCCAGAAAAATCAAAGAAATAGATGTTTTAGCAAGCCAGCTTAACATTTTTTATCATTAACAACATTTTAACTAAATAAAAATAGAATTCAGGCTGGTCATTAATCACGTACCTACGACTATTTTGACTATTCTCCCATGGTAAGATTTTTGTACGGAAATAAAAAAAATAATGCCGAGTATGACCTATCAACAAACATGGGGGTCTGTCCCATAAAACTTTATCAAAGTTTCAGTCACTTGTAGCTGATGCGCCACTTGGTGTCCCATGATTCTTATTCTTACATCATGCGACCTGCAGTAGTACCAAATTCCACTGAAACCTGTCCCAGAAATTGTACACGATGGTCCTGCTTCTATACACATACTTCACGATAAGCTTTTTAGCTAACAAAAAACTTAAAGTTTTTGCAACGAACACCATCATAAACAAAATGAAACAGCATCGGACGCGCGTGAAACCACTTCACGGAATGGTTCGACGGCGACTGCACGCGCATCGCATCGCGTTCACTTTGTCATGTATACGCGCTGCACCATGCGTTTTGCATTGACGCCTGCCAGAACTGTTCAGACGCAAACGCGTCGCGTTGCGCATCGCTTGACGCGCGGCGTAACTATGCCCTCGGCCCACGCCTAACAAATGCATACAGCTTCTTCATCTCTTCGGTGATTGATCGCTCTGAAAATATGTGTGAACAAGTCGCGCATGTACGTTGCTCGTGTTGCTGCCGGGAAGCATATTTATATGCTTGATCGATCATGCATCTGAATCAGATTGATACAATGACATCATGATGCTCGATCTTGTGCTCAATATCATTCCCCTATATGCACGCAATGCGCTAATGATATGAAAAGAGAAGTTGCAGCTAATCCAATCCAGCGAAACGGTAAAACATGGTATGGCAAAAAAGACCAAAATACAGTTTTGTGTAACTCATTCTCTTTTTGTCACTTGAGCGTTTTCAATTTTGCGAGACAGTGCGACTCTGAAAATATCGACTGAAATGACTGAGAACCAGTTATTATGGCATTCTATACATTTAAGTAGTGTCTCAGACACGCTTCTACAAATCATTCTACCTTTTAAACTCCATTTCAAAGCTTTATTCAGAAATGTCCAATGTAACATTAGAATCGTGTTTATTTATAAATGTTACATAGGACATGTGGTTGGTTTCTGATCAAAGGTCCAATGTAACAATTGATTAAAAGCGATGCAGTTTTTGAACATTGGTCATTTTGTTAAGCTTTTAATAGATTAATTTATTGTTAATATATCAGAACGAGTGTTCTAGTGTGCTGCTAAGTGGTGCAAACGCAAATGATTTGCAATGATAATCTCGATTTGTTTACATTTGTTACTTAGGACGTTTTGAAAAGTTACGCGAGATTTCACACATTTCAACAAAAAAATGTGGAACAACGCGATTTTTATGATGTTCGTATGCTTGTTCGTATGTTTTAAATCAGATGAGTAAAATACTATATATTTTTCGAGAGCCGAGTCAAATTTACTAAGCTACTGTGAAAATTGTTTTAAGCGTGCATTTCTGTTTTTGTTTTGCTAAACAGATACTGAAGTGAAAGACAAATCGTCGTCAATCCAGCGATCTGCACGAATTTTCACAATCTGGGATTGATTGCAATCCATTGGTGAGTATCTCATGCATTAATATTTCCTCTATCTTCTAAGAATTTCTGTTTTAATTCTCCCCAACAGCAGTCATTTTCTTAGACGAAGCGCCGGAATGGAAGTTCCGACAAGTTCCCGGGCAGCTGAAGACGAACATTTATGCTCAAATGTTTGCAAGGCCCATGTTGAAAACTTCACCACAGTGGAAACACTACACAACAGCGGGACGAGAAAGGATTTACGGACCGGTGTAAAAGCAAATACTTGTGTTCTTGTTGACGACACTCGAACGAATACTATTTATTCACAATATAAAAACAATAACAATTCGATTCGACAACACAACATAACATGAGTATGGTGTGTCCATATACGGTGGTTTGCGAATACCCCTTTAATGGGTAAAAATTTACCCATTTCAAATAGCACACATTTCTGTCAAAAAGTGGGTGAATTCAGAAATGAAAACGGGTAAATAACACCTGAGACGAGACTCGCGAAGTCGGTCTTCTTTTTCTACGGTTGCTAAGATTTTCTTCTTCGATTCTGTGTTTACACAAATTTGTGAGCAAGATGTTCAAGCTTTTACATGAACTCAATGGCAAAGATGAATTGCCGATTGCATCGTTCCAAGTTCAGAAAACCTTTTCAAGTTAAATTTCATATCCGCAAACGCAGTAAACATTGCCAATAACAAATGTTTTGCTTGTTTCGATTTAGTTTCGTCAGCGCAAATCAAATAGAATATTTCGCTGAATCAATTTTTTTTATGAATAATTCCAATACTCTCCACATATTCGCCCACAAAATCAACTGGCTGCATCTGACAGCAAAATCTGGGCTGCATTTGACGTTGCTTTTTTTCTCTTCGCGAGTCTCGTCTCAGATAAACACCCATTATGTTTTGGCCATTGCAGATTAAAAATGGGTATTTGAAAACTCATTTATGGGTGAAAAAATAGTTAAAGCAAACGTTGCAATATTCCATAGATAACACAGCTGCAGTTCCGAAGATTGAACATAATTATAAATCTTTAAATTCAACTTCCCTTTTTTTTGTAAATACAGCGACCAAAAAAGAGGTAAGTTTTTGACTTATATAGTAATGTTAAATTTATATTGATCTCAAACTACACAGACATTTCAGATTTTCCTGTTATTCCTGCCTCGGTTCCAGCCGGCTGCAGCAAAATTCCAACCATTGACAGAATGGAGGAGCTTATATATAGGCAAATATAATGCGCCACCGTCATAGAGGTCGCTGGAGACGAACGAGTGAAATGTCACTGAAAATGTTTGTTTACGTCCAAAATTCAATTCTTCAACCCAAAAATTTGTTCATAATTAATCGATTATTGAAATATTTTCCATTGGCACACTCATTTTGTACCATTATTCTTGCCACACGTGTGATTTCACAACAAATTTAACCACTAACAAAGAATCCGGAAGTTTATAACCTATGTTGCCAAACATCAATTTTCCAAGTTTATCCCACTAATTGTACATGAGCACTGACCGGATCTGTACATTTTCAAAGGAAAAAAAGTTTATTCTGTTTCTCAATGATCTTTGATCGTCTACAAAATAACTATTCCGAGAAAAAGTTTAAATTGTGTGGTCCTTCCTATGCTGCACACGGTAAGTTCTCAATCCAACCTCTTTTTTGCCGGTTCTTCTACTAGCCACCAGATGTCGGAGTGATCGTTTAGCTTTGAAAATATTTGCCTATTAACAAAATAAATGTATGTTTTAATATATTATATTTGTAAAATAATGCTTATTGTTTGTAATAAAAATGTATTTGTATTGCAATTTTATTTCAAAACACATTATTAAAGTTGAAGTTATGATAATTTGCTTTCCCCTTCCAAAAATGGGTAAATTTTTACCCCTTTTTATGCCGCAAGCGAGATTTACAAAAAGGGTAAAAATTTACCCATCATGTGACAGAAACCGCTTTTACCCCGTTAAAGAGTAAACCGTGTTTACTCATTAAATGTGGAGAGGCACTTCTAGCGGAAATGGGTAAATTTTCACCCATTAAAGGGTATTCTCAAACGACCGTGTAAAACATACAAGTTGTCTCGAGTGCGAGAGGTGTCGATTGAACATACACGGAAAGTAACATTCAACACCCCCTCTCAAGTCGACAACTCGAGTATCACAGTAAAACTTATCACAGATCCTATCATCAATAGTCCAAAGCGTAATTGTTATCGTCTCATTCTCAAACACCAAAAAAACAAAACTACACTCTTCGTCAGATCGCCAAATCTTGGCACATTACAAAATCTCGTACACGCTCACAAACGTCAATAACAGTAATTTTTAACAAAACAATTCTTGTCTGACTAACACATCTTTCAACAAATCGTCAACTACATTGTCTAAAAATGCTCCTTCCCACGGCGACTCCTCCTTCGCCTTCTTTTCACTCCAGTCTTCGTATTAGCTCTTCTCTGCACTATCGGTTCTTCAAATTCTCCTAAATTCATCACATTCTTTTTATCATTTTCTTTTCCGTTCAATGGTAGCTCCGGACTCCTCGCCGCCATGTTGCACTTCGCCACTACTGCATTTCTTCCGGCCGGCATGGTCGCTACCACTTTTCGTCGGTTGCACTCACACCAAACCTCCAACTCGTACAGTCTTCCTGTGTAGTGCCCGACAGCCATCACTGTCCCTTGCTTCACGATTTCCGCTTTATCACCAACAAAGTTCACTTCCATTCCTGATCTCGCCACACGGTTCACCGAAAACAAATTGTGGCTCAAACCGGGGAGATACAGGGCATTTCTCACTTCGCACTTCTTCATCTTCTTGCCGACGACAGCGTGCACCACCACATCGCCACAGAATTCCGCCAACATCTTCTCACCGTTTCGCCACACTCACTTGCACCGGTTGCTCCAATCGTCGCATTTCCCTGAAGACACTGGGATCCTTCACCATGTGGGTCCGTCGCACCAGAGTCTAGGAACCACTGCATTTTCTCCAGCTCTTCTTCTTCTTCTTTCGATGCAATGAAGCAAACGCCGGCACGATCCGAGGAACGATCTTCTTCAACTACTACGTCTGTTCTATTGTTTCGGCGTTTCACAAATTCGCTCTCACTCGGACTCACGGGCAAACGCACACGGCAATCGGCTTGCTTGTGCCCCAATTTTTCCGCACCGAAAACACCGCAACTTTCGCCGCACATGCCAACTAGTCATGGCGACATCTTCACTTTCGGCGTCGGGGGTCAAAAAGTTCTTCTTCTTCATGTCCACATCAAGCAACCGCTTCTTCACAAACGCCAGTGTCACACCACCTTGAAGCGTTTCTATGGCGGTAACTACCGAATCAAACGACGGACGGCATCGTCAAACAGCAAATGACATATCGCGTCGGATTCTTCCACTGCCGCACCACTCTCCTTCAACTCGCGAATCAAACGATCAAATTTTAAGCAAATGTTCCGGCAAACCACCAGCAGCCCCCTCTTTCATACTTTAACCGTAGGAAGCTGCTTCCGAATAAACAATTGCCCGGCAACACCGCAACGCTCAAACACTGCCTTCAGCGTGTCCCATATTTGCTTCGGATTCGCGCAGTCTTTCACTAGCTCCAGCTGGCTATCCGCGATGGCCGAAATAATCATCGCCTTACACTTTTTATCAACGGCACTTCGTTCCACCATTTGCCTTTTCTTCTCGATCTTCACTTCCGCGGAATCGGTGGCCATCTCACGCAACTCGTCGATCTCGGCGATCTCCCGGTGGACACAATCGAGCAAATCGTACGTGTCGAGGACGGTCTCCATCCGAACTTCCAGTTGTGGGAAAGCCGGCACCGCGAACGCCGCAACTTTCACTTTCTCGTCCATCCCTGGGGCGATAACCTGTTGAAAACTCACCCACAGTGGGAAACCAACACACAACAGCGGGACGAGAAAGGATTTACGGACCGAGTAAAAGCAAATACTTGTGTTCTTGTTGACGACACTCGAACGAATACTATTTATTCACAATATAAAAAACAATAACAATTCGATTCGACAACACAACATAAACATGAGTATAATCATACAAGTTGTCTTCGAGTGCGAGAGGTGTCGATTGAACATACACGGAAAGTAACATTCAACAGCCCCAGACCCGGCGCAGAACCAGGGGAAAGGAGCTGAATCAGATGAATCCGATGTTTTCATCGGCGTTTACGAATGCCCATATCCATGAGGGATGGTGATTCCAGTAGCATGTTAGCGGTTATAAGTATTTATAATAGTGACAATTAGTGGAAAAATTTTAGAGGTAGCGCATGAAAATCTAGTAAGGGTTCATTCACAAATTTTCATAACATCGAAAAATGGCCATTTTAGACATCTACCCACCCCTCGTAACGCTTTTGTATGAATATTCTACGAATTTTGTATGGCCTGTAACATTTGGAGGATATCCACCCACCTCCTTCCCATTATGAAATTTGTGAACATCCAAATTATGTAACTTCCTCAGTTATTCAAGTCATGGACGAATAAATGTGTATGCCAAAGGAAAATAATTAAAAAATAAAACGAAATTTTGCAGTACTATTCTTTTCGATTCATTGCTTATAATTTAAACATAAAGAAACAGTATCATTTGTGGTAAAAATACCCATTACACTGTAACTACTATTACATATACATTATTTTGTTTCATTCAAACTTATAGTTGCCACTATTCTGAAACGGTTTCCTTTACAGTAATTGATCAAAAAATGGATGGATATGGACAATTTGGGCAAATGTGACGGAAAAAATTGTTCGAGAAAATCGGTGTTTTGAATGGTTTACATAACTTAACCGCCTATTCCCCATACTGTACTTTGTCCAATAACCATTCACAAAAACTGTTAAAACTATTCATTGATACGGTAGGCTTATTGTTATTTTAGCGTTATATGAAATTATTTAGGATATTGTTATAAATGATTGGGGGAGAGTTTCGGATACAGTTACAAATATGGTTTCATTATGCGGGCGCTTAATAATGGTAATTTATTAAACTATCTGGATACCTGATATCATCCGTTGAAAATAATTGTCGATTTTCCAGGAAATTTGTCCACATTATTTTGTCGTCCAATCGAAAAAAAAACCTATTATTATAAAAAATGGGTTGTAATACAGAAATTTGTTTATAAACTTGAACTAGAGATACATATAAAGTTCCTTTTAGTAAATTCAGTAAAGTTTAAAACGGGTTATGGCACATTATACTGATTTGAATGATGAAATAATAAATCATAATTGAAAAATGAAAACGGAATTTCACCTCTAGGGGCAAAAAGGGGCAAGAAAAACTGTTGCACCTCAGGAAGTATGGATGATTGCTGCTTCATAGTGAGTGATCATTTTACCGAAACACTTCACATAAGGGTTCATTCACAAATTTCATAACGCTGAAAATGACATTTTCGACACCACCCACCCCCTGGTAACGCTTTTTGCATTGATATTCTATAAATTTGTAGGTGCTGTAACAATTTCGGAACACCCACCCACTCCTTCAGCGTTTATGAAATTTGGTGAACAAGCCCTAAAAACGGACGAAGCTTTAAAACTTATACAAATTTTGGAGAAAATTTGCGATGAACATTTTTTGCTACAACTTAACAACTCAATGTGTTAAAAATTATAAATTACTGTTAAATCAAGCTTAAGCCTTACGCTTTCAAATGATTCAACCTATTTGAGCTTAAATCGGTTATTGATTTCGTTGAGATACAGCTGTTTGAAGTTGATAGGTTAACCATAGTTGATGAACTTTAAGCAGTCAAATATTGCTGACTTTCCCGCACTTACGATGCTGCCAAAAATCGAAAAAAAACAGATCACTCCCAAATTTTGAGCAACCATCAATGAATGATATAGAAGTCTATAAAAAATATTTACAAGTGATTTTGAAAACATGAATTTTTAAGGTTTTGTCCTGCCATGCGCCACTGTGCGATGTAATTGTTCCGATGTAACAGATTCAACACACACAATACGATGTAATCGAAGCGATGTAATATGAAAACTATGTAATCTAAGCGATTCAAGCGAAAAAAGCGATCACTAATTCTGCAAAATGGTTGATTAAATTGCTTTTCTTATCATTTTTTGCTTTTAGATAATGTTTATGATGTTGAATGGGCGTTTACCCACATTATGAGCTATTTTTGAAGCTTTTAATTTTGGAAATGATAAAAGCAATTTAATCATGAAATTATTACCACGAATTATATTTCATTAATTAACTGAAAGCATCATGGTAAGTAGCTATTTCTTGAAGTAACTATTTACATCGAAGACTATATTGACTATTCCTCATAACAGGACCCTCGAAGAAGCACAAAAAGCGGCAATTTAGGAGCGATTTTTCATCCGGGATCTGGAACAGGAAGATACGGAGCAAGCGCCACGGATTCAGATGGACCAATGTTATTAATACTCCAATTAGCACTTTATTTAAAAGTAATAATCTAATAAAATTATTTTCATTAGACTCTTGTGTCGTCGGATATGTTTAAAAAATTTCTTTAGAATCCTTGTTTTCCGTATGTGCCGGCTAGAGGGGGGTATTTTTTACCCATTTTTGTAAAATCAATGAGGGGTAAATAATACCCATTTTATGAAGTTCGAGGCAGATACCCTTTAATGAGTAAGTGGCCAATACCCATTAAATGAGTTAAACCACTTTTCATTGAAATGGGTACGAAAGTACCCATTAATGGGTACTTCAAAGTTAGCGTGTAGGAAAACAATATGCACTCTGTCTCGGAAAACACCCAGAACTTGGGTGTAAATATTTAAAATTGGGTAATATTTCCATATGCATTTTGATGCGTCTGGAAAGTGTGTGCAAGTTTCGCTGAGGAAAACCAGAGTCTATGAATGGACTTCATAGACTCTGAGGAAAACCAAAACAAACAGTGTATGATGAGCGTATGCAAGTGTTCGTGTGTTCAACTGTCACTAAGCTTCATACACGCTCGTTCAGATCTACTCAAAAGTGAGAGATTTCGACTCACTCGGAACAAAGTGGAACTGCTCAAAAGTGAGTAAAGCCATGGGTTACTCACTTAGAGTAAACACTGTCAAATGTCAAAAATTGGAGTAACACTTACTCACTTCATTTAATCTACAATTTGCGAAAGTGAGTAGTGTCACTCACTCTAGAAATAATGTTTTGGAAATAAATTTGTTATTTTATTTATAAATAGAATCAGAAAAATAAATTCGAAAAGACATAACATGTATTTTATTATCTCATACATAAATATATGAATAGTACATTATATTACAAGTAATACAATTGTGATGTTTGGTCCATTTTTTTCTCGCTCTCTGGAAGTGGATCCCCGGAGGGGGATCAATTTACGATGACGTCACACGGCAACTTCCAGCAGGAAGAAACCTGAAGTTTCGTAGTAAACTGCGGACCGTGTTTACCAAAAATTAAACGATTTTGCTGCGCATTTTACCACTCAATGTTCTTCCGGTGAATATTCATTCGCTGGATGTTGATCGGATGTTTGCCGAGCCAGTAGCTTTTCCGGGAAAGACTGAAAAGAACTGAGGGATTAGTTCAATAAAAAAAAGTATGACGGGTAAAACTTACTCTATATAAACTTTTTTCTTGCGGTTGTTTCGATCAAACCAGGACTTGGTTACCTTCAAAAACTCCGATCTCGCTTCACTTGATATCGGATTAATAATAACAGTAACAATAAAATCATCTATTGCACAACTTGCATGATTCGTTATAGGTTAATTCTACAGATTTTAAGCACTGTTTTACTAGTATAATACATATTCTTACAACGATATTTTACTCCTAAACTTGGAAGCCGAAATTTCACAAAGTATTTGACAGTTCCAAAGTGAGTCGAAATATGTTTTGTTTACTCAAAAGTGAGTAAGGTCGTTTTCTTTCATGAGTGAGTAACAAGTTACTCACTTTGATAAAATAAAGCTACTCACTTTTGACAGCTATTTATGAAAGTTCAAAAGTGAGTCAAAGTTACTCTCTTTTGAGTAGATTTGAACGAGCGTGTACCAATCACATAATATGTCGAATTCGTTTTTGAACCTAGGTTGGAACTGACGCAACCCGTTCTGAATCACAGTTTCCACCCCAACCCGATTCAGGTTCGACGGAACTACAATTTATTTGACATTGGTTTGTTTATGTGTTGATCACCGACCCAGTTCCTAAAAACGAAAACGACAATAAAGTGAAAGTAAAATGACACATATTTTTGAGACAAAGCAGTAGAAAAAAGATCTGACATCTATTTATTTTATGAAAAAGTGTCTTAAAATGTAAAACTACTTGCAATTTCTATTAAAACGTGTTGTTAATTGCATTGGTTGAACTATGGACGATGAGGAGAAACCGATTTTAGTAGGATATTTAACAATCAAATCGCAAAATGGGTTCTCCATACGCATCTCCAAAAAGGTAAGTAATTGTAATTGTAATTTATTGGCAAAACGATAACATGTTAGTATTTACTTGTAATCACTAGTATTTACAACTTTAAATCATGTCAAGGAACCAGTTATGTTATACATTTGAACAAGAAAAGTGGAAAATAAATGTTTGTATGATTTCTACTGTACTATATTTTACTGAAAGCATTAAATATATTTATAAAGTAAGTAACATTCCTTTAAAATTAATCCTTGAAATGCTGTAGTACACTGTAATTTTATTCCTTCTTATTTGACTACAGCAAAATAAGATTCTTTGCAATAATTAAGTTTGAAGCTGATTGAGTACCCAAGTAACCACAAGCAAGCATTATAACATTGCACGTATTCTACTGCATTTCAACGATACTGATGCGACTTTGCGACACATTTCAAGAGCTGTCAGGCAACCCGGATAAAAAATACAATACAAAACAATATAACGTCTTGTAACAGTACCATTCAATATATTGGAAATACAATACAGTATATGAACAGTTCACTGTATGGTATATGAGATTTTTGCAATATAATGTATGGGTGGTTAAGTATCGTAACAATACAAATATAGATATTTTCTCATACAAACATTTTGAAAATACAATACGATATATTGTTCATGTATTGTCTTGATTAGCAATTCGTGTATTGTTGTACAATACAAAAACAATTCAACGAACTGTATCATGGTTGCATTCGTCGTTACAGCTAATGTCAAGTGACTTCTAAAAAACTACTTAATTTTACTTTTTGAATATTTTTCACCCAACATTTCTTTCTTTCTGAACTTGTTTTGTTTATTTCTTTCAGCAAAGCTACATAGAAAAAAGCAACAGTTGTTTTACGCGAAAATAGGAATTTGACCAAAATTGTAAGGTATAAAACCAATAGGGTCCTAAAGCCCTGTCCCAATTTTAGTGCCAAACGCTTAAGTTTAGGTCAAAAACATTTGTTTACTCAATTTTCTAATGTTTTCCGATAGTTGAAGTCCAAAAAACATTGTTTTAAGTTTTTTTTTAAATTTTGTCACACCCCTTGGTTTAAACTCAAATTTTGGGTGTATTTTGTTTTCCGTGTTCCTTCCGAAATGTCAGAAAGGAACAACCCCGGTGTTAAAAAGTTGAACCCTTGTGGTATTTTTGTCGACTAAGCGAACGTCAAACATGATCTCAAGTGTCAAGGTTCATTTATGGATCCAATTCTTAAATTAAAGTTTTAATATGATATATCCGTTATTTGAGCGGGAAAAATTGCTAAAGTAGTCGCAGTAACATGCTCTTTCGTGTTATTAAATGAAAACAAGATTTCATTAAACATTTTAGGACCCTATTTAAAAAAATACAATGTTCTGTTACAATATATTGTATTGTTTTTGAATTGTATATCCAAACAAGAATAATATTGCTTCGACATTCAATTACAATACGCTGTATTGTATTTTTCATTTGGGAGGGAGGCACAGATACTACACACGAAATATAGAACAACGTTTGTTTGAACTGCAAGATAACTCCAGCTTGCCAACAACAATCAAGGCAGGCTTGGGGAAAATCGCTAGTTTTCTTTTGTTGTGTACTTTCGATCTTTCCTGACAAACATGAAAAAAGGGCCACAGTTTTCTATGCACTAAATATTCATTTCATTGGAACAAGTAAAACGATGCGTTTTTCAATGCTTTATATTCAATCAGATTGAAAAGTGATCACGTGGCATTACTTGCATTGTGTGCATGAATTGATTTTCATTCGATTTGTATCACTTTTGATGAAATGCGAAAATGTGTTTTAATCAGTTACGCGCTTTTTCCATGTTAGTCCAATGTTTGAGATCTGGGCTCACAGTGACAGTTCGTGACAGCGGAATTCCGGCTCACTATGACGTACATAAGTTTTGTATTGGTTTCTCCCTCCCAGGTAGCAACCTGTGAAGCTAACTACCAGTAGCTTTGTAGTAAATGCCTAAGACAAGACGTGTCAGGTCAAAGTACAAAAATGAAACCAATTGCCTGTCAAAAAAGACCACTTCTGATTGGTCGTTTTGGCAAAGGCCTACTTTCACATCGTTGAGTTAGATTGCAACAGGGCACTTTGTTGCTAGCCCGTCCGTGTTGCTAGTTCATAAATTAAAGTTTTTACAAAAAGTTTGGAAAATTTTCATGAAATCATTTTTTTGTTTTAAATTTATTTATATTCGATATTAAATTTACCACATGTGCTCTTACAATGCTAAAACACATAAAAATACTCAATTGAGATCCAAATGTTAGAAATTGGGTCATTTTTCTCTGAATATATAATTGGTGATGAATATATACATGAGTATCAAAATAGATAGCATCTTCTATTGCACTTAATTGAATGAAGCGTGCAAGAAACAGCCAAATTATGAGCCTTGATGTTTAAATTTGTTCACAAGATTAGCTTAAAAAGGATACTGGTAACACTGGCTTTTGTATCGTCAAGGTCATCGACTGAAAAACAACAGGGCAGTCTTAGTTGAGCTGTCACGTCCTGTCCTAGGTAAATGCTACCTTTATTCATAGCAACGCGTTGTTTGTAGTATGTTCCAAAGGTGTAGAAAGGAAAATGACATAAACATGTTCCACTCGAGTTCCACATGTAGCATTTACTACCGAGAATGTAGTAAACTCAACTTTACTACATTTTATTCATACGGCCCATTGGCAGTGCTGCGTAATACACTGAAACAAGCTTTGTGGTAAAAAATACTATTTTTTGGGGTTTCTAT
>NW_018736103.1:0-41450 GCF_002204515.2 Aedes aegypti
ATGATTTCACAAGGAATTGCTGGAATTGCTTTATTGACTTCTTCAAACATGTTTATATAAATTTCTATATGGATGCCAACAAGAGTACTCAAGAAGTCCTCCAGGAAAAGCTATTAAGATTCCTCCAGAAGTTCCACAAAGAATTATCTCATAGATTCTATATTTATAACATATTTAGATTTCAATCTTCCCCATACAAGTCTTCAAACATTTCTCCAGGGAAGCGTAAAATACACCGAAAACAATTTTACTTATGCTTTATTCAGAAATTGCTTATATATAAAAAAAACTTCTTGAATTAATTCGAAAACTTAGTAATTCTATAAATGTATATTCAGGATTACCTTCAAAAATTTCTCCTGAGATTTTTCGATTCCATTTTTATACAAATTTCTTCTGATAAACCTCATCATGAAATTGTTTGGGACAACTATCATAATTTTTCAAAGGAGTCTTTTAACCTTCGGGCTGTTGCGCTGTTGTACTTTGTACAACAGTTTTGATTTATATGTTATGATTTTGAAACAAAGATCTTTATCTACACTAAACCAAAATGTATTCGTCAGGAATCTTCTTAAGAACAATACTCGACAGTTTTTGTTTACAGAATGGCTCTTTATAATGCTTTATGATCAACAAATGTACATAAAAGTCGCATAATAATTAATAGTGCGTTACGGTTCGAGTAGACCACAATTTGAAATCGGTATATCTCAAAATCCAGATAATTTCGAAACATGGTATCTTTGGTAAAGTTGTTCTGGAGGTGGAACGCTATCAGATGATACCTCATTTAATCCGGAATTTGTCCGCTAGGTGGCACTAGAGGGCATGGCACTTTTACATTTGTTCTGCAGATATTTCAGGATGCTGACCATTTAGAAGGATGACGTCTTCGGCAAAGTTGTTCAGTAAGTTAACCTTCCGTCAGTCGCTCAAAAAAAAGTTACACCAGCGGTCGCATCGTGTACTGAGTACACGCGGAGCAATTTTGATTGTAAGTCCAAAGCTAGGCAAGATAGAATATTGATGTCTTCGGCAAATTTCTTCAGTCCAACGGTACCAATTGGTTAGTGGACAAATAAAATATTGGACCCATCCTCACCTTTTTGTGGCCATCGGATTGTGCCCCGGGGGAACCGATATAGTGGACATTTCGCAATGCAACATCTCGAACGCAGATATCTCAGGATCTATATATTTTAGCAAGATGGTGTCTTCGGCAAAGTCGTTCAGTAGATCAAGGACTAACACGTAATAGGCCGCTTGTTTCAAAACTCTGCCACCAGTTGGCGCTAGTGAGCATGTATTTTTTCAAACACAGATATCTCAGGATCCTGATTACCTAGAAAGATGCGGTCTTCGACAAAGTTGTTTAGTAGGTCATGGACTAACATATTATATGCCATCTAACTTGAAATTCTACAACCAGATGGCGCTAGTGAGTATACAATATTTCAATCATGAATATCTCAGGATCCCGATTTTTTAGAAAGATGGTGTTTTCGGCAAAGTTGTTCAGTAGTTCATGGACTAATATGTATTGATTACAGGTTAAGGCTTAGCGTGTGATCGGGCACTTAACTAGAAATTCTACCACCTAGGCGCTAGTGAGCATGCTGTATGTTGATCGCGGCTATCTTAGGATAGCGATATTATAGCAAGATGGTGTCTTCGGCAAAGTTGTTTAGTAGATCAAGGACTAAACATAAAATGTGCCGTTTGATTAGCAAGCCCCGTTGTAAATGAAGCCTATTTTACGTATTATAAAAACTTTTACCGGAAGACGACTGCCAATGAACCATTTTAAGCTTAGCAAGTGGTGGAATTCTCCTTGGAGGCATTTCAACAATGCTGCAGAACTTTTTCTATGGGAGGGGCATATTGCCCGGTTTGTTTTGAAACGTCAATATTGGACTGTTTACAGAACACGTCTTGTACTTGTTTGAGAAGATAGGGAGGAGGATCCTATTCTTGGCATTTTTTTATTCACTTCGGCAGTGTTTTTTTTTAAGCTTAAGAGCTCATATTTGGCCACAATATGTGTCGTATTGAAATGTATCTTATTGCAAAGTTTCAGTTTCAGTTGAATCATGGAAGTGCCAAAGCTACTCTGCACCCTACCAGACAAGAAAAAGTTGTATGCAGAGCATGACCAACTAAGTAAATAACACTTTGACACCAACAACTATGAAAGTAATACATTTGCTACTACGATAGTGCAGTTTTTCCTAAAGGCCCAAACGCAATGAAAGCGGAACGGCAAAGGAAAGCGGAACCGGTCCATCAGGATGAACTATAACATGCTAGTCGACTCAGTGTTGGTTCACTTTCATTCGTTGACAGCTCAGTCGAGATGGTGTGATTCATGCTGACGAACCGGTTCCGCATTCTGTTGCCGTTCCGCTATCATTGCGTTTGGGCCCATAGGGTGGGGGGTGTATTATACCTGTTTACCCTAATGGGCGTCAAAAAGCTGTTACACAAAAACGAAGTTGGGTGTGTTAGTGTGAAGCGATATGAAAGTGACGTCACCGGTTAGCTCGGTCTATTATGGCAACTCACGGGATGACACACACACTACAATATTGTTTGAATCGCCTCGAATTTGTTAAAAGAGTGCATTAGGCTTAATTAACTGTCCTGCTTTTTGACATTCACTGCTGGATATTTTTTTATATGTAGATGACATCCACTGCTGGAATAGTTGACTTTTTTATATGGAGTTTCGAGGTTATGGGGTCTATTTTGTAAATCGAGCAGATTCTTGTGACTCGTCTTTAGCCACTGTCGATCAAAGTAAGCATGCATATTTTAGATGTCATCCGTCGACTCCCATAGTAATCCAGTCACATAGAGTGACAACTGTCAAAAAACTCGAGTGACAGAGCCGTGTCGAGCAAATATTTTGGTCGACAGTGACTCCAGTCGAGTCACTTTGATCGACTCGACTTATAAAATAAGGCTCTATGTCAGGAGTGCAACGATCTATAGTCATTGCCAGTGTTGTTTGTAAATAAATTCAAAATGCGCTCAGTGCTTCTCTAGTATAATCATAAAGTTAACGATCCATTATTACTCTGATAATTGAAGGGATCAAGGTTCCGAGTTCTCACTCACACTCACGATAATGGATTTATCCCTCACAGGAATTTTCAGCGATAAGCTGGCTTACGATTTTATCCGTCAGCAAAACAAAGCGAAAATAGATAATTGAATATTTAAACAGCTGTGAGAATTTTGTTTTTTCTCTCTCCTATCCATGGAGAACTTTTCCTGTACCCATCACCACAAGCAGCAGTTGCTTTAATGTACCATCACTTTCATTAAGTATATATGGTATTATGGACAGCATGCACGCATCGCGGTTGTTTTTAGCAATGTTTTAGGTTCGAATCCCGTCGCCGGCACAAGTTTTCGTTTATCCATATAGTGATAATTCTCGGGAGCAGTGGGTGAGCGAAAATATGATGGAGTGATAAAGAAATTATCCCCAGAGTGGAATGATTTTTGGTTATCCTCCATCGTAACTCTAGGGAAAAAAGTGTGAGCGAAAAAAGATGCTCACGTGAGGAAGCGGAAAAGCATTCTTATAACGTGCGAAAAATTAAAGATTTCACATCATGGATACAAAAATTCAGAACCCTGGAAGGGACCTTCGACTCATGGTAATATCGGATTATGTACAGTAATACCTTGGAAAGCTGTTGTTGGGGATAATTACAGTAAACATGAAATTTGAATTTTAGTATGGTTCCATAAGTCGATATCGAGTAGCGAAAAATTGACTCATGGAGGTTTCACAATATGGGGCCCAGATAGCCGTAGCGGTAAACGCGCAGCTATTCAGCAAGACCAAGCTGAGGGTCGTGGGTTCGAATCCCACCGGTCGAGGATCTTTTCGGGTTGGAAATTTTCTCGACTTCCCAGGGCATAGAGTATCTTCGTACCTGCCACACGATATACACATGCAAAAATGGTCATTGGCATAGTAAGCTCTCAGTTAATAACTGTGGAAGTGCTCATAAGAACACTAAGCTGAGAAGCAGGCTCTGTCCCAGTGGGGACGTAACGCCAGAAAGAAGAAGAAGAAGGTTTCACAATATACCAGTGCAGCGAAAATACAATATTTTTTGTGTTGCTATAAATAAAGTATGTCAAAATTAAACGATCTTTTAATGACTCAGTTTTGTAGTCAAATTATTTAGATATTGAAATATAAAATCATCCTACAACATTGATTTTGTTATATACATTGTTCATTATTAATGCTAGATCATAACATATTTAGGAAACCCTTTGCATTGGGGTCGAAAACGAATGTTACTTAAATCAAACAGTACTTATGTTGTGATAAATTAGGTTTACCGATATCTCGGTAGAATGTTCCGAGATTCAATTTTGAAAATTACCGAATCCTCAGCTATTGGGTTCTTGGCGAAATGTTTCGCTGAGATCGGAGACATTGTGTAGGTGTGTACGGATCTTCATTTACCCGGTTCACCGTATCATGAGAATTTCCGATATCATTCACCTGTATACCGCGTAGTTATAGTGTGTCTTATGTGAGGAGAACTTCTGTGCGCTTTACGAAGTCTTTTCAGGCAAACATAATCAATGTATTCATCAGAAGTTCGTTTAATAGGCTAGCATGAGCATGAGCATGATTGACCGCCCGCAGTTGCTACTCCGTTATTGCAAGAACAGCTGTACTTACACAGAGAACCAACAGACACTACTCGGGATCAGTAGCATCCTCAATGTGTAAGTACTGGTGCTCTCATTACTATAATAAACAATACCGGCGCCGGCTGCGTCCGAATGCAGGTCAATTTGGGAATGGGAGGGAAATGTTGACGTGTTACTTGCTTTACAGAAGCCGAGGAGTCCTCTGCACTTCCACAAGAAAACACTGGGAGTTTGGATACGGGAAAGGATTCGTTTTGGTAAATGATAAATATATTATTCGAAACGAATACGAGAGCATATACACGGATGACCGACACTGATAGTGCGGTTACTACGCAAACCGGAAACGATACTGATTTCGTTGCTCGCTAGAGAGGAGCTTACAACAGGTTTAACGTATCAAACACTATTGACCGGTTTTTTTTTCGTTTTTCACCGGCGCATTTAGTTTTTTCTTCCGCGTAACGCGAACCGGACACAATTGATCCGGATTCCGTCGCTCGCCCACAAGGAGCATGCAACAGATTCAACGGATCCAACACTACTGACCGTATTCATCAGAAGTTCGTTTAGTAGGCTAGATATAAAAATAAGATTGGTCAATTTGAATCTAGTTCAAATTCTAGAATGAACCTTAGGCAGCATCCACAAATTACGTATCGCTCTAGAAGGAGGAAGAGTAGGCTCAGGCGTTACGGCTCTTACAAAAATTTGAAATTTTTCATACAAAAAGCGTTAAGCAGGGGGGAGGGGGTCAAAAATTTCTAATTTTGGCATTACGTAATTAATGGATGCTGCCTTATATCTCTAATTTTATGGTGTGCTTGCCTATGCATTCACAGCGAAATATTTTAACATTTGACAAAACGTGCTTTGATATCCCAAATGATCAAAGGATGTTCAGAAAATAAAATTCTCACTGGCGCCGAGTTACATAATTCCAAATATAATTGCCAATAACATGTCAGCACTTTGCTTACTAAATAACTTTGACGAAGTCGTCAAGTTTTGAAATAATCTGGAACTCGAGATTCTTTATTAGAAAAATTTGAATCTGGACCTTTAGCGTAGCCTGATGGAAGTATTTGAAATCTAGCAACCCACAGCATTTTTAATTGAATGTTGAAGAATTTTGAGTACTTTACCCCTCACACGTTGGCCCATGATATACAGAACTACTGCATCCAAGACACCATATTTTTAATCTAATTTTATTTTCCCAATCAGGATCCTGAAGAACCTGCTTTCGAAAAAAAAAATGCATAGTCACTAGCACCGTGCTGTGGAAGAATTCCGAATCAAACGGCACATCACATGTTTAGTCCTTGATCTACCAAACAGCTTTTCTGAAGACACCATCTTGCTAAAATATCGCTATCCTGAGATCGCCGCGATTAAAATACAGCATGCTCATTAGCGCCATCTGGAAATAGAATTTCAGGTTAGGTGGCCTATCACATGATCTATCACCGACTCAATACTTTTGTTGAAGACGTCAATTTTCTAGGTAATCGGGATCCTGAGATATCCGTGTTCGAATAATTTCAAGCTCACAAGTGCCATCTGGTGTAAGAATTCCAAATTAAATAGTTCATCACATATTAGTCCTTGAACTACTGAACAACTTTGCCGAAAACACCATCTTTCTAAAAAATCAGGAACCTGAGATACTCGTGATTGAAATATTGTATACTCACTAGTGCCATGTAGTTGCAGAATTTCAAGTTAGATGGCATATAATATGTTAGTTCATGACCTACCAAACAACTTTGTCGAAGACCGCATCTTTCTAGGTAATCAGGATCCTGAGACATCTGTGTTTGAAAAATTACATGCTCACTAGCGCCAACTGGTGGCAGAATTTTGAAACAAGCGGCCTATTACATGTTAGTCCTTGACCTACTAAACAACTTTGCTGAAGACACCATCTTGCTAAAATATATAGATCCTGAGATATTTGTGTTCGAGATTTTGCATTGCGAAATGTCTACTTCATCGGTTCCCCCGGAGCACAATCCGATGGCCCCTGGTGAGGATATTTTCAAAGTTTTATTTGTCCACTGACCAATTGGTACCGTTGGACTGAAGAAATTTACCGAAGACATCAATATTCTATCTTGCCTAGTTTTAGATTTATAATCAAAATGCTCCGCGTGTACTCAGTACACGATGCGACCGCTCGTGTGACGGGCCCGGTGAAAAAAAGTTACACGAGCGGTCGCACTGGTGTACTGAGTACACGCGTAAAAACTTACTTTAAAAACACGATGTTTTCGAATACATTTTGTTGATTTTTTCGGAAAATTTCTTCTCTACAAGCAAGAAGAAAAGTTAATCTTGGAATAGGACCAACACCCGGATCAATTTGAAGGGATTTTGAACATGTTTTTCGACTTTCCGCAAAGTGCGTGTACTCAGTACACTAGGGCGACCGACGGTGGGTTAAGGAATATCATTGTTTGAACTAGTTGATTCAAAATTTTGCCACCAGGCGGCACAAGTGAGCATGAAACTTTTGTTTTGCGTATACTTCAGGATCCTGATCTTTTGAAAAGATGGCATCTTCGACAAAGTTGATGCGTAGCTCAAGGGCTATCATTATCTTAGCTAATCTCGAACCTCGAAGAATTAAGCAAAGAAAGCATTTGAGCTACTGAACAACTTTGTCGAAGATACCATCTTTCTAAGTGGTCCAGATATGATAGCCCTTGATCTACTGAACAAATTTGCCAAAGACGCCATCTTTCTAAGTAGTCAGGCTCCTGGGATATTCGCAAAACCAAGGGTGTTGTACAAAGTACAACGCGCGACAACCGAAAGGTTAAGAATTCCTTCAGAAATACTTCTAGGAAAATCTTCTCTTGTGAAGAAATTTCTCAAGGAATTCTTTAGTGTTAATTGAAAATAGAATGTTTTTTTTATTATTTGTTGGAGTTCCTGAAGCAATTCCTTTATGAATTTTTGAACAACTTCGTGTACAAATTTATCATACAATTCCTAGAATTGACTCATCCAGAAATTTTAAAAGAGTATCCTTTGAATATTTTCCAGGATTCCCTAGAAACAATCTCATCGAAAAGTTCTCCTGAAAATAGATTTCCTCCAAAAAAATCCAGGTTTGCAAAAGATGTTTGCAAAATTATCTTCAACGAATCCTCTAGAATACTTCTAGTGAAGAAAATTAAAAATAGAACTCTAGAAGTAATCACTACACAAGTTCGTGGTGCTATGCAATGTTAAAACTATTATACGTATCGGTTCAGTACTTTTTAACCTTGATGTGTGATAATAAAGTTCTTAAACGCCTGGACCAAGCAATAGTTCGTTGAAAATCCCATTATGGTTTCAAAGTAATTAAATGAGTTCTACATTGTGCAACATTGTTCACCCATAGAATCTGAGATCTCTAAAAATCACGAAGTTTTATGCATCGCATAGCAATATTTACTGATTTTCAATAATTGGCCCCGGAGTCCGTTCCTCGGAAAACCTTATACCGCTTCCAAAGTGGTCCTGTACTGTGCAGCTCAGTCATAGAATGCAATAATTTGCAAACTCACGAAGTTTGATGAGTCACATGACAGTATTTACTCTCCTTCGAAGTCCGACCCCGGAACAGATTCCTCAGAAACCCGAATAACGATTCCAAATTGACCAAATAGGTCCCAGGCATTGCAGATCATCCATAGAAGGTAATTTCTTTCGAAATTACGAAGTTCAATGTTTCCCATGACAATGTTTACCGAATTTCAATAATTAATCCCGGAACCGGTTTCTCGGAAACCCGGATACTGATTCCAAAGTAGATAATCGTCTCTAGTATTTACTCGCTTCCAAAAAAATGGCCCCGGATCCGGTTCCCCGGAACATCCGGAAATTTTGATCCGCTCCATGTAGTGACCATGATGGACTTCTAGACATCTGTCTCCATTGTTGTACAGCTAATAATTGTAAATGCTTACCTGATTTCACATCGCAAATCCTCTTTTTTCTAAATTTGTGAAGCGCCATTTTTGATTTTTGAATAACTCCCGAACCGGGTAGCCAATCCTAAATTTCTGGCCAAGCCCTCAAATAAGAAGGATATTCGCTTCTTGTGTCAAAGTTTGGTTCAAAAATATCGAAAAACAAAAAAGTTACAGCGTTTTTTATTTAACTCCCGTTTAGGAAGTTGTTAACGGAAGAATTAATACTAGATTAAATTTCATCAAAGAATTGATTCAAAAGTTCTTCCAGGAACTCTTGCGGGGACTTCTCCATAAGGTCCTGCTAGACTTTTTCCAAACTCTACTCGAATCGCTTCATGGGTTCCAATGCGCATATTTCTTAATATTCTGCCAAGAATATATTCCTGCAAGAATTTCTCTAGCTTCTTTCGTGAATTGATTACAGAATGTTTTTTATTGTAGATCATTATTGAGATTAATGTGATAGTTTACCAAAAAATCCCTAAGCCTTTTTCGAAGAATAGTTTCATTGATTCCTTAAAGAATTGCTGCAAGCATTCCTCAAAATATAATGCAACATTTCTTCCAGAGGTTACTTCAGGAATTTCTCTGGAAATTTATGCCAGTATTACTACTGGATTTGTCTCTGGAACATTTTCGTTAATAAAGACAAAAACCTCCATGAGAAACCAAATAATACTTCTTAATGATCTAAGATATTCATAAACTGTATGGAGTACAGGAAGTAAAAGTAACCGGTGCGCAAAGGGAACTTAACCATTGCAATACATGCTCACGTACAAACATAATCTATTATGTTTAGAGGTCAACACCTATCTAAGGTTATCAAAGTACTCGTTCGAATATAGGACTTCGGATCTATACGCGTAACCAATGAACTTCTTGACGTTACTGAAGAAGATGAGAGTGTTCAAAAATTGTTTGCGGTTATTCAAAACCTCCTTTGGTCAAGGTTTTCTAATATACATGCGTGTTTCATACTCATGCAGTGCTTGGGTTATCCAAGAATTCCGTCGAATACAGGACATTGGATCAACTTACTTCTGAATACACTTTCAGGTCACCATGAAACTGTAATAAGTGAAGGCCTTCAGACCTACATGTTGGTAGTCTGTTTGAAGGTTAACGAGTAAGGGTCATACTTAAACGGCAAACAATAGAATATGTTCTACTCATATTTGAGTCCATAGGCTGTGTAAGTTTATCTATAACTGTTGTTCAGCAACCTTAAAGAGATCACTGGTTACACTTGTAATTTTGATGATCTATTTCCAACGGTGGCCTTAGGGTTTGTGTTTGATCCTTCGACCTTGACTCTTACTCCTGCGGGGGCGGGCGATAAGGGCAGGATCAAACATGTCGCGCGTCGGTCAAGTAAAAGTGAAAAAAAGGCTTATACCACTAACCCAACATCCTTTCCATGACAACTGTGGGGATGCAGAGGTATACTCGGTCCCTAGTAACAACGGTTGCCTAACTAACATTCCTTTCCTTTTCCGATGACTGTGAGGACGTGGCCGGCACCGTTTTTGACTTTTAAAACTTGAGCTCTCGATTTGTGCACACTGAGAATGGTAAGCTAATCCCAAGCCATGCCCAAGATTAATTAAATCTCTGTGCAACTTCTATTGTACAGGTCAATCACGGAGTAGCAACTACGAATTGTACGCTCATGCTCTATATCCAACAGTGTCCTTGTATGTCCAAGAACACCAAGGCAAGTTATCTTATAGCTAGTTTATCATAAGCTTTGACACATAAGTCTTATGTTCAGTCTATTTTGTATGAATCTTCCAAATTTTATTCATTAGAAGCAATCTTCCAAACTATTCCCATGTTCTTCGTCACATACTGATCACTCACTCATCACTTATCACTGACTTATTCCAGTCTCAATTAGACGTTCTTATAACACAAATCCAACATGGTAGTTCTTCTTTCATACACTGGGAATGTAGATTGTTTTCTCCTGAGTATCCCCAATTTTTTCTTCAATTTTACACAACATTGACATTTTTACAACTTTTCAAACTCACTATAAAACTGCAACCACAATCCATTCAATATCCCAATTAAAAATAACGTTAAACATAAAGAAATCGTTCGATGTGCAATAAAAGCTCAAATAAAGGCCTTTTTTACCTGCCGTCGCGTTGAAGAACTTATGAGCATGCCCGATCAACGGCAACGTCTTGGGACAGGACATGGTAGCTAATGTTTTGTACATTTTTCTCCGCGTCCAGTGAACGTATGAAACCACAATAATCACACCCGCGCAGATGTACGGAACAAGCAAGTACCACCACATGATTCCGTTTGATCTTAACACTGTCTTCTTTGGCACTGTGATCGACGAAACAGGAGCAACACCAAATCCGCTGCAGCTATCGAACTCAAATGACCAGCTCTTCACACGCTACGCAACATTTTATCTCCTAATGCTAGATGTTAAATGTAGATCGCATTCTGCCAAGAACTAGGGCTGACCTAATGACGTTTGGCCAGGCCAGCTGATTTCGTCGGTTACCGGGTTACACACACCTTTCAGAAGGTATAAACTTATAACGCATATTTATTAGAGTACTCGCACAGTGCACCAATGTGGTGTAATTCGGACAAAAGTGATTCCTACATACTTAATCAAAAATATGCAAAATAAAGTGAGATTCACACGAAAAAGGATTATTCTGTACTATCATAATGATGCCTTAGAATTACTAAGAAAACAATGAACTCAAAAATGAGCTTAAAATATACTTATTATTTTTTTTATTTTATTACTACATTAAGGAAACGACACTTGAAACGAATGTATATCATCAGTGTGAAAATAATCTAATATTAAAAACCAAAAATCAATTATAGTTTTCTAAAACTCATTTTGGGACCAATATTACAAAATATTATCACCTGAGTTACCTCAGGGATGTCAAATATCTTTGATTGTTAAACTCAATTTATAATACTCTCACATAAACTGAAAGCTATTTATTTAAAAATTTCAAGTAGACATGACGCGATGAGAGAAGTTTCAATAAATTGGCCAGATGAAGTTAAATATCTAGGGCTCATGCTAGATAAAAATTCAACTTTCAAGAAACACATTGAGGGCATTTAAGCCAAATTGCGTTTTTTGTCTGGTGAAATCATCTCACCTGTCAAAATTCTGATCTGCTACGGCAAATGAATTGTAATATGTTGTTAACAAAATTTCAATAAAAGCTTAGTTTAATTTTACCATATTAGGATGATACAGAATATATGTCTAATACATAACACCTAGATATAAGATATAAATGTAAAGTTTGAAATGATACTAATAAAGGAATAAAAAAATGTCTACTGACCATAGAAGCGAACGGAATGTCGCGTATAATGTCGAACGCAGTTGGCTGCAATTGCGTTATAAAACTAGATAATTAATATTGTGACTGCTTTACAGTATATTTCATAAAGTGACATAACGACAGTGTTTCTAAATTTCTAGAACAAAATTGTAAATTTTATGGAGTCAGTTGAAGGTACTCATGATTAGGTAGACCACCTCAGCGATAGTAACTCAGTAGTAAAAATGCAAATTCCATAGTTATGGGCAGAGTTTTACTACCACTTGCCCCCACTATGCGCCGGCGTTCAAACCAACGCACTTGCTCATTCATTAACAATTTCAAGTTTAAATAGTATGTAATTGCTTGCAAAGCATGCAGCATGAATGGAACGCGAGCAGCAAGCTACTTATAGCAATAAAGGGCATTGATAAAACCACACAACCGGTTTTAGCTTCTCCGTTCGGTTTCATTTCGTTTATTATTCCAGTTTCTCTTGAAAATTATCAATTATGTGATTGTTGTAGAATAGATAAAATGCCACTTTTCTGTCTAATCGGCTCGTCATTAAGGTAATTGACGAAGTTCAGTTGAGTTTATACAGGATCTTCGCTTAACCGGCTACAGACAATGATATCTAGCTTAAGGTTCAATTGAGATTCCGGAAATTATCATAACTGAAAAAGTAGTTCAAATCAAGTAAAACGAAGGTATGAGTTGGTTATTTGAACGTAAAAAAATGAACGAGTTTGAATTGAGTCTTATTTTTCAACTTTTTAGTTGTCAAGTAGTACACATGGTTCTTAGATAATTGAAAAACAAAAGTTTATTTTTTTTATCTGTTGCGTTCTCCCATTTTACTTATTTTTAAGCTCTAAGCTAAAGCTTTCGAGCTGTTAATCAATGGATAATTTTCTAAAATATTTTATACTATTCTTCCATTATTCTTCATCATTTTTTTCATTTTTAAGCCATACTTACACTTCAACTGGAACTTGGCCTGCCTTGTCGACTTCTATTGACCATTTCTTTATTTTAATACTTCATTTTCAGCCTAAATTATAATTCTCACTTATCTTAGTTCATTAATCGGCGCAGTTCATCGAACTGTTATCTACCTACAGGTCACACTATAATGATTCGTTCGATAGAGTCTACCAAAGTACGTCACCAGACAGCTAATTTTGCGTTTCCACGTTTTAAATACCTGGTTGCGAGGCAGTTCACACGCTGTATGATTGATATCTCTCCCATAATTTATCTAATTAATTTGCTCTTCGTTGCACACTAATGGTTTCACTGGAATAATGCAAAAATTTTCGAGCTGGGTAATTGCAGAAAATACTGTTTACATCTACTGGGGCCCTAGTTACAAACATTTATGAAAATCCTATGTATATTTTTGTATATCCTCGTTGCTATTGAGAAATATTGTTTTCTCTGTATTTTCATCATTCCTCAAGTGTACTTTTTAATATCCTGTACATGTGAACTGTTTTAATTTTGAACAAAAAATGTTTTTTGAACACTGATAAGGACAGCTCAGATATTTATCATCTTAGATTAAGTTTGGCTAACCATCCATAGGTCCACCCAAAACTTAAAATTTAAAATGTTTGCAGCGTAGCGTAAGCTTATAACTACAAACTATGTGGGAAAAGATAAGAGTAAAGACGACGCAAAGCGTGACAGACTAATTACAGTTCTTTTCTTTTTTCTCAACCGACATTTAGTGAATACACAAAGGGTGTCTGTTGAGGCAGGAAAAAATAAATTTTCGTGGCATTTTACAGATGACGAAACAAGTGCAGTGATCAGATCTGGTATAATTAAAACAGTATAATTGATGCTCAACTGTAGCGGAGATTATTGTTGTATTATCTATAGGTAGACTTTATTCAAAATCAACTCAGACAGGCAGGCAGCATGTTTTATGCACTTATAAAAAAGTGAAAGTGATCCAAACCAAAAAAAAAAACAAAAAGCAATATCCGCGTATTATCTCACTTAAAGTGGAAAATTATACCGTTTTGTCTCATATTCCGGACATGAATAATATTCCAAACACTTGACTTTTTACAGTGATTTTTCAATTCTTACCTTTGAAATCGCCACCATCCGGAATTTAAGCCATGGTCGAAGTTTGAGAAAAAACGGTACCAGATAACTAAAACTTTTCCATAAATAGAAAAGTATCTTTATACTATAGAATGCGTGTAAAAATTGCCTTTTAGAATTTAGTTAGACAGAGGATGTATTCTACATTTTAGCGAAAGGAAAAAAATCGTGGTTTAGAAAAAGATAAGGAAGAAGTGTGGAAATCTAAACAAAACTTTCAAACTTCAACTCTTCCTCAGTGTACCTAACCTAAGAATATCAACATCTGAAAAATGTTTGTTTTCCATGTAGATTTTTGTTGGTCATTGGAACACAATAAAACATATAATTGACGATTAAGCTTTCCAATTGGAACAAACTCACCAATTTCAACATTTTACATTGGAATTCACTTCAGCTGGTCAGATAATGTCTTCTTATTCTGTTCTAATGGGACACTAGATGGATACTTTAGTTTGGCTGTCCTCTTGAAGTGTTCCGCTAATCTATACACTTTCACGGTTGCACTAAACTACGAACAGTTATAATTTAACAATTTCTTCCTGTACACTACAACGGACGCAAAATGAACATTAACCATCGGAGGACAGAGTTCTAATATATCACAATTTGTTACAGCAGATACAGCTGAAATTCTTGGCCGCAACCGGCCGAAATTCATTGAAACGCTGTTTGGCAGTACAAGCGAAAAATGCAGGATACACAATTTTTAACATCTGGGACATACTGCGAAGAATTCCTACAAACTTCCCAGTATTTTCTTTGCTTGAATTACTGAAGCAATTCATGATGCACCAGTCCTATAAAAAGGGTTTTATAAATAGATGATTTCGTGAAGGTATTTTGAGAGGAATTCTGTGTGACATTTTTGTACAGTTTTTATAGAAATTCTCGAGTGAAATCAAAAATAATCTTCTGAAAAAAAAATGAGAGACAGAATAAATTATCAGAATGATTATTGAAAAAAATCTTTGAAGAATCTAAAGAAATTTATATGAGCATGAGCATGAGCATGACCGTACAATTCGTAGTTGCCAGTGCCGTAGCGTGCGGTTGGCCAGGTTGGCACCCGCCAAGGGCGCCAGGCTTAAGGGGGCGCCAAAATGTATGATGCATCTTATTTTTTTGAAATACATATTAATAAGGCGTTATCTAAGAAAACAATCATAGACATAAACGAAGAGTGATAGAGGGCTAATGTTGCGTCACACACTAAATTCGACCATTCCTCTTATATAAGTTATTAGCTCTTTTCATAAACATGGTAGATTTAAACAATTTCTGGAACGATTTTAACAAGATATCTTGGAAGCATCTCAGACGGTGTTGAATGATTCAATAATTTAGTTTATGCACGGTTCCTTCTTTAAAAATACATCCACATCCACAAAACGAACATGTGGATTCTACCAATTTTTAGATTCTACTAAGTAACTGGTAGTTAAATGGTAAGTTTCCACCGAATAGCTGGAAGGATTTTCACACAACTCGGCACATAATTTTCACAAGAAATAAATCATAAATAACTCTTTAATAATAAATATTATAAAATAATGCTAAGCGAAATTAACGTAGAATCCCGAGAAGGATTATCAGATAGGGGTAGTCGGGGCGGTTTGGCAAATAGGGCGGAATGAGCACCCCTTGAAAACTGCATAAATTCTTGAAATTTCATCTGAAATAACATGCAATCCCAAAGCTGATGAGGAAAGCAATAGGCATGTTAAAAGTCAGTGTTCAAAACTCAAAGGAAAATAAATAAATGATGTTCGAAAAAACTGCCCATATTTCCCCGAACGGCTCTTTTAAATTTCATCATTTCAGAATGGTAATGTTTGACTGTTAGAATGTTCTTTAAAAATTATATCTTCTTGTACGAAGTGTTTATAAATACTAATAACTTTAAACTGTAGCAACAACATAATTGAATTTTTGATTATATGAGATTATTTTACAATCAAAAATGGGGTGCTCATATCACCCCATCAGTAAAAAATCGACTCGAAAAATAACAAATTTTGAAAAATCAATCATTCATCCGTGAATTTTGTAAGACAAAGGAAATCATGCGGATCTAGTGTATTCATCTAAAAATTGTTGGAAATCATGCAAAAATTTATAATATTTTCAGCACTTTTATCGACTTTTCCTTAAGGTGGCCAAACTGCCCCACTTTCCCCTAATTATATAACATTGAAATACGAACATAAGTGAAACACGGGAGCGGGCCAATTTGTATGAAAGACAGTTATGCCAAATGACCTTACGAAAAGACTTTATGCCAAATTACCCAGACCCGTAAAAACAATGGAATAGGGTACCGTGCACCCCCGCTAATTTGAACGGTACTTCATGCAAACCATCGGGGTTCATTTTTAATTTGAACATCTAGCAACCCTAGAATCGTGTTTCTGGTTACCCCTATCACTGTTTTGTTTTGA
This sequence comes from Aedes aegypti, assembly GCF_002204515.2. Taxonomy (NCBI): domain Eukaryota; kingdom Metazoa; phylum Arthropoda; class Insecta; order Diptera; family Culicidae; genus Aedes; species Aedes aegypti. Next base: position 16,543 of record NW_018736103.1, read on the forward strand.
TTCTGCGTTCCGTTCCACAACGTCTCATTTCAATTTACTCCGTTCCATGAGCTAAATGACGTTTGAACCATTTATAATCTGAACGGCGTGCAAATTAGCGGGGTACAAATTAAAAAGTGTTCAGATTAAAGCCTGATTCGCTGCTGACAAGTAATTTCTTGGCCTATCTTGATGCATTGAAAATTCCTGTAAGGAATCGATCAAGAAAGCACTTTTTTCTGATCGCAGTACGCAGTTGAAAAGAGATGTCAGTTCAAACGGGAGTCGCAGTAGAAAATTTCTGCAAGGAATCGGTGAGAAATTTCTTTAGCGATTCCTGTTCAGCAGCAAATCAGGCTTAAATGTGGTCAAACCAACGGGAGTACCCGGTATTCTTGTCTCACCAGATCTTTTTGTTTCTCCTAGAGACTTCTCCGAACTAACTGATAAATGTTTGAATTTGTGCAAAACTTTGTGTACCATAAATTTTATTGAAAACCACGTGACGCCAAGTTTTGGGCAGTGAATCCAGTAGTTTCTTTCGTCTCTGGCCGTGCATAAAAAAGTTTTCAGTTCAAAATTCCAAAAACCGTGTAAAAAAAAGAAACACCATTTTTCGACGTTTCATGCAAATATAAGGTTTTGGCGGAAAAAAGTGTATGGAAAAAGAATCGGGTGTAAACATTAATTGTTTTTACAATCCTTCAGAAATCTTCAAGAACCTCTGGTTATTCAGACAATTTACCTTTAAAAGAGATTTGAAAAATTTTCTATGACTTCTTGCACAAGCCTTACCAAAGTAAGCTAATGTTTAAGTATTACTTGAGCTTTATAGTAAAGGGCGCTCAAATCACGGTTCGCCAAGGGCGCCATGGGGTCACGCTACGGCTCTGGTAGTTGCTACTCCGTAATTGACCAGAACAATCGAAGTTGCACAGAGATTTGATGAATGGGGCTTGGGATTAGCTTACCATTCTCAATGTGCACAAATTGAGAGCTCAATTTTAAAGTCAATAACGGCGCCGGCCACGTCCTTACGGTCATCGGGGGAAAGGAAGGAATGTTAGTTAGACAACCGTTGTTATTAGAGACTGAGATCACCTCTACATCTCCACAGTTGTGATGGAAAGGATGTGGTGTTATCCTTTATCGGATTTCACGACGATTTTTTTCTAAGAATTCCTGGCTGAATATTCAAAGATAACTAAACAGATTCATGGCAAAAAAATTTTGAGTTTTCGAACAGATTTTTGGCAGGTTCATCGCAAGATCTATCGCGGATTGTAGATAAAACCTTCAAAAAAATTGGGGTGGGTAATGTCTGTTACATTACCACGGGGTTGACGTAGGACTACTATGTACACAACTTCGATCAATTCTGGGTCAGACTCTAACAACAGTGTGGTAGCTTTTTGTAGATGATAGGATCTTTGATGCTAGATAATAGGTGCTGTGATTGTGAGTATTCTGTATTTTTCAGAGTTTCGGATTTCAAAGTAAAATACTTTAAAAAATCAGTGAGGGTTGTGTACAAGACACGACTGCATGACGTTAACAACGTCATGTGATTTACTGCATTTGAATTTAAATCATTTGTCATAATTGTAACCTTCCTTTTTCTTCTTCTTCTTCTTTCTGGCGTTACGTCCCAACTGCGACAAAGCTTGCTTCTCAGATTAGTGTTCTTATGAGCACTTCCACAGTTATTAACTGAGAGCTTTCTTTGCCGATCGACCATTTTTGCATGTGTATATCGTGTGGCAGGTACGATGATACTCTATGCCCTGGAAATCAAGAAAAGTTCCTTTACGAAGAGATCCTCGACTAGTGAGATTCGAACCCACGACCCTCAGCATAGTCATGCTGAATAGCTGCGCGTTTACCGCTACGGCTACCTGGGCCCCAATTGTAACCTTCCATTAGTTATAAATCAGAATGTAAAGGTTTGTGAATTTAAGAAAAGTGAGGAGTTCTCCGCTCGGAGAAGTGCCCCAGTCATCGATCATCGCCACCGTAAATTTCAAATTGCCATATTGTCATTTTTTTCTCCTTCTTCTTCATGGCATAACGACCTCACTGGGTCAGAGTCTGCTTCTCAGCTTAGTGTTCAATGAGCACTTCCACAGTTATTAGCTGAGAGCTTTCTTTGCCAAAGTTGTCATTTTCGCATTCGTACATCGTGTGGCAGGTACGATGAGACTTTATGCCCAGGGAAGTCAAGGAAATTCCAAATACCGCAATATCCTGGACCGACCGGGAATCGAACACAGGCTCCTTCAGCATGGTTTTGCATTGTAGCCACGGTCTCTAACCACTCGGCTAAGGAAGGCAATTGTCAATTATTCATGACAAATCAGATATTATATGACGCTACGAGAAGAATTAAGAGATCATAGCATGTATGTGGTATACACATTAGGGATTGATCAAATATTACGTAACGCAACATGGGGAGGGAGGAGGTCCTCCGTAGTGTTACGGTCAATACAACAATTTCAAATTTTTCATACAAAAGCTGTTATGTGGGGGAGAGAGGGGGTCTGAAATTGGCAAATTTTGCGTTACGTTATATTTGAATCATCCCTTAGGAAATATTACACAATCAACTCTTTAGTACACATTTGTTGGTCCTGGAAAGGACCGATTGAATTGTTGAATTCGAGTAACACGGACACATTTTGACACTCCTCGACCGATGAGGTTTGCGGTGGCGATGACGATGGGTGCTTCAACCAGCGGCTTTGGCTGATTTTCTTCAGCCACCTCGTACAAATCTTGCGTTAGTGCACCAATCCCTTCAGGGCCAATTCTGGAAGCGCGAGTCTATTTAGAAATCTTGGGCGATTTCACAATACGGACGCTGGGTTTGCAGCAGCTTGATGATCAAGAGCTTTGTTGCACAGGTAGCAAAGAGCTCTTACCAGCTCGAAAGCGAAAATAGAATGAAACCGAATTCAACGAAGGAGGTATGCTTTATACTCTTAGATCAGCAGATGATGCTCCTCCTTTTCATATTCTTCGCTTTCTGATATGGGAAATAGTCTATATGAAATTGATGCCTTGGCACGGCATGTACAAGATGAGCATTATGCTGTTATTGCATCCCGACGGCACTGCGGCAGCGTCCTCGGAAACATCCTCAAATTACCGTAATATCAATTATTCGTAATAACTCTGATATTGTATGATGCTATGAGATGAACTAAGAGATTATAGCAAGTATGTGGTAAACACATTAGGAAATATTTCACAATTAACTCTTTAGTACACACTTTTTGGCACTGAAAAGGGCCGATTGAATTGTTGAATTCAATTAACACGAACACATTTTGACGGCGCACTGGATGAAATTTTCCTCGCCCGATGAAGTTTGATGATTCTTGGATGCCAGTTACAGCCACAGTTTCCCGGGATTTCACTTCACTCTTGCCAAACTTGCCCACATCGCAGTTGTAGTTTCCGCCGATGCATTTCTCGATCACCTGCAGGGAGGACCCGTTCCGTTCGTTTAGGGCTGCGATGCCTCCTGTGGACTGTTTCCTCTACTTTTTCTTCTTGGCGGCGGCAGTGGTGATGGCTCTGGCTTCGGACGGCGTCTTCTCTCTGTCGGTCGACGGTTAGTTTGATTTGAGCGAAGCATGACAAACGGGGAGGTCCTTCGCTATCGATGTATGTGCCTGAGAAGCACGCCCGGTCAGAGCAAACAGATCTGTTGCCTGCTGAGATGTGATCCAAGCGGAGAGTGAAAAGTAAATGACGTCAACTTTTCTTTAGCACCCCTACCCGAGGAGGAATAACTCACAATAACTTATGCATACCATATTTTGGTATCATACCACAATTAGGTATTGTTCAGTTATCAATACCTCATTTTGGTATTATAATGGTATTTGGAAAAAAATGTTTAAAACAATTAAAAATACTTCATTTTGGTATTCGATAGCTATTGAGGACTGCTGGAGGTATTGAACTACTATCGAAAAATTTCACTTTTATATGAAAATCCATCATGTATTATTTAGGTATTACAACACCTGATCTACTTATCAGCTTGGTATTTGTAGAATATTCAGAAGGTATTATTTGAGGTATTTTACCTCTTATGCAGGGCTCGTTCATACCTCATTCAGGTTGTAAGTATTGCAAATTATCTGGTATGGAATACCTCAATTTGGTAGTTATTTTCTTCTGCTCGGGTATATAAGTTAAGATCGAACCCTTACCGATCCTCAACAATCATCCATACACCAATCGCTTTATTGGTGTATCATCATTTTCATCATTCCCGGCAACAACAACAACAACGACGACGTCCACCACACCGACGACGATAGCCCAGCTAGTAGAACGGAAACAGTAGTCTAGCATCAGCATTTCATCACCCGACAACATAGGTAGCATTTACGTGAACAACCACCGAACGAGACCACTAAACGAAGCCACAGCCCTTTGGACCCGCGGCATCAGCAGTTCTTCCACAGCAACAGCATAAGCATTGCAATAGGTAGTGAGGTTTGATCGTAATTAATAATTGAATAAAGGTTCAGTTCGTTTTAGGCAGTAGATCGAATAAGTTCTTTTTTTAAAAACTTAGTCTGGGTGACACCCTTCTTCACTGGCGCAGTCGGCAGTTCTAGCGTGGAGTAGTTAAAGTGTAGTGAAAAGTGTTCTTATCCGAAATCATCGGCGGCTTACCGAGGAGCAAAGGAGGAAACACCTAAACTACAGATTTTAGTGCACCGGCGGTTTACCGAGACACCAACATCATCTTTAACGAAGCTTCACACCTGCTAGAAGACATCGAACCATCCGAGGGAACATCGGACAATCGAACCATCCGAGGGAATATCGGACAATCGAACCATCCGAGGGAATATCGGACATCGAACCATCCGAGGGAATATCGGACAATCGAACCATCCGAGGGAATATCGGACAATTTAACCATCCGAGGGAACATCGGATAAAACCGTAAGTAGAATTAAGCTTTTTTATATAAGTGATTATCAGAGTGATTTAAGTGAATGATCAAAATAACAAAATATAAGAAAAAATATCTATTACAGTGATAGAAAAATAATTAATTTAACTTTTTTTTATTTAAAACAAAAATCCTAGAAAACATAAATTCTCTTCACCTGTATTTTTTTTTTTTTACCATTTTCTGAAAGGATTTTTTTTTATCAATTTTGACTTCAAGTGTGAAAAATGGCAAAGTTTGACGAGAACCGCGACTTGAATCACTATCCAAGTCGAGGAGTTAGAAACCCAGATCAGAGAATTAATAGGCATAATGCAACAACGCGACTCTAGAATAGCAGAGTTGGAAGCGTTCGCTACGCACCAACAATCAATTGCAAAAGAAGCCGCTGTTGTTCAGCAACAAAATTCAGTAGAAGGCGCCTTGCGAGCCCTTCAGACCCCCCAAATTATCAGGATGTTGCCACCATTTGATGGTAACCCCATTAAGTTACACTCATTCATAAGATCTATTGATGATCTTATGCCTGAAATTTCAAAGGTCAAGAACACTCCAGCTTACACTGTATGGCTTCTTGCCATCAGATCCAAAATTATAGGAGACGCTGACAATGTTCTAGAATTTAATGGCACTAGCACAGACTGGGACGAAATTAAAAACAGTCTGATTACACACTACAGCGACAAAAGAGATGAAGTATCTCTCACAAAGGACCTGTTTAAAATTACACAAGCGGATAAGGAGATTGAAGATTTCTATAAGGAAATAACTTTTATGTTGTCCCTTATGGTAAATCAATTAAATTTAAACGAACACAACAGTGACGTAAGAGCCGCGAAAAATCTATTTTACCAGGAAATAGGCCTGAAAGTGTTTCTTGCAGGGCTCAATGAACCGGTAGGCACTGTCATCCGTGCTCAATGTCCCACATCGTTGAAAGACGCTTTAAGACGATGTATTGAAGAAAGAAACTTTTATTATCACAAACAAAAATCTTATACCCCACCTGTCCCTACTAGGAACAAATTTCAAAACAAATTTTCAAACCCATTTTCAAGATTTCAGCAAACTCCGGTAACACAAAATTCGTTTCCAAGTTACCCAATCCAAACTAATCCATTCCAACGCGTTGCACCAATCCAACGTCCACAACAACTACAGCACACCCCTCAACAGTTCTCTCCATTCCAACCTCAAGTACCATTTCAACGTACATTTTCTCCCAGTCAACCAAATCATTCTCAAAGACCACAACAACCTGGCCCATCCAATCCATTCAACCGAAATCCTAACCAATTTAGTAAACCTCCTTCCGGAACCTATCGTCCTCCAAAACCCACTCCAATGGAAATCGACCAGTCATTGAGAAGTTTAAAAGTAAATTATATGAATAGACCAAATTTTCATGAAGTAAATTGGACAGAACCAATCGATTACTACGGTCAATATAGTGAGCCATCTAACTGTTACCAATATGATGCAACTAATTATGAGCAAGTTAATATCAATAATAGTTCCGAAGAACAACCCGTTACTGAACCAGAGAGTGATACCTTAAATTTTCAGATGGAATTGCCCGAAATACCAGAAACATGAACAGTAATAATTTTCTACCCTATATAAAAATGAAAACTAAATTTGGCGAACTAAAGTTTTTAGTTGACACTGGTGCCAACAAGAACTACGTAGATCCTGACAAAATTAGCACATGTTTTCTGAAAAACTGTACACCTACAGGAGTCAAAAGTATCAATGGGAAACACAACATTAACAAATGTGTTGAAATCGAAATGTTTAACCAACCACTAACCTTTTACGCTTTGAAATTCCATCCATACTTCGACGGACTGATTGGATACGAATCACTCAGAAATCTAAAAGCAGAAATTTTAACCTCATCTAATACTCTCAAACTTCCCTACTACATCAGTTAACATGCTTCGAAAATACCCCGATTCATTTAGTCGCAATCTAAATGCATATGAAGAAATTCCATTACCTCTAAAAACGAATGTACCGAATGGCGACTTTTTCGTCGAACATCCACTTCCTCTAACAGACGAAGTAATGATTCTACCAGGACTCTACACAGCAAAAGACAACAAAGCTACAGTTCTTTTGAAAAATTGCTGTGAAGTTCCAGTGAAAATCAGCCCTAATCGACTCATTTTCTCTGAATTGAATAATTTTGAAGTAGTGCAAAAAGTTGAAAATTATGAACCTGGATACGTATTTGATAACACATCAATAGATCCTAGATTGAAAAATCAGCTTCGAATCGACCATTTAAACATAGAAGAGAAGCGAAAATTGATCAATTTGATTTCGAAATTTCCAAGTGTTTTCTATTTGGAAGGTGACAATCTAAGCTTTACGAACGTCATTAAACATAGAATAGAAACCAAAGACGATCTACCCATTCATGCAAAAAGCTACAGGTACCCCTATTGTCATAAAGAGGAGGTACAAAAACAAGTTTCTAAGATGCTGTCTCAAGGCATCATACGTCCCAGCACGTCTCCTTGGTGCTCTCCAATTTGGATCGTACCAAAGAAATTAGATGCATCTGGACAACAGAAGTGGAGATTAGTAGTCGACTATAGAAAACTTAATGAAAAGACTATAGATGACAAATACCCACTACCCAACATAACCGAAATATTAGACAAACTAGGGAAAATGCCAATATTTCACAACATTGGACCTAGCATCTGGCTTTCACCAGATCGAAGTTCACCCAGATGATATCCAGAAAACAGCCTTTTCCGTAGAACATGGATTATACGAATACTTAAGAATGCCATTTGGACTGAAAAATGCTCCAGCAACTTTTCAGCGTGTCATGGATCACGTACTCCGTGACCTAATTGGAAAATGTTGTCTTGTTTATATGGATGACATTATTATTTTTTCTGTTTCTCTTCAAGAACATATTGAAAATTTGACAAAAATATTTATGGCATTGGAAAAAGTAAACCTCAAAGTACAGCTAGATAAAAGTGAATTCCTTAAGAAAGAAGTGGCATTTCTAGGCCATATTGTGACAGATAATGGCGTTAAACCAAATCCAAGCAAAATCGAAGCAATTCAGAATTGGCCTATCCCCAAAAACCAGAAAGAACTAAGAGGCTTTCTAGGAATTTTAGGATATTATCGCAGATTCGTTCGCGATTTCGCCAGAATAACAAAACCTCTCACTGCTCAACTGAGGAAAGGCGAACACGTAGAGCACACAGATATTTTTTTAAAAAACATTCGTTGCATGCAAAAAACTTTTAACTCAAAGCGATATCCTTCAATATCCAGATTTCGAAAAACCATTCGTGCTAACCACAGATGCTAGTAATTTTGCTCTAGGTGCCGTTCTATCTCAAGGTGCTATTGGACAAGACAGACCCGTAGCATATGCGTCTAGAACATTGACGAAAACTGAAGAAAGATATTCAGCAATAGAAAAAGAATTATTAGCGATCGTATGGGCAACTCAATATTTTAGACCCTACCTTTTTGGTAGAAAATTTACATTATACACGGATCACCAACCTTTAACATACGCACTAAACCTCAAAACACCCAATACAAAACTAGTTAAATGGCGTCTACAGTTATTGAATAATTTGAATAAACACCGACCCGGTAAGCAAAACGTTGTCGCTGATGCTCTATCGAGGATAACACATGATATCAACGTGAACGAAGATGATTCCGACTCAGACGACTGTTCAGTGCATTCTGCTGATACAGATGACTCTGAATTCATCAAATGTACAGAAAAACCAATAAATTATTTTCACAATCAAATTATTTTAAAAATTGACCCTAACGAATCTGAGACATACGAAGAAATTTTCCCTCGTGTGTACCGAAGAACTATTACGAAAATAACATTTGGTGTACCACTTTTAATTCGAATTTTGAAAGAATACTATGGATCCCAGACGATCAAACTGCATTATGTGTCCTGAAAACGTGATACAATCCTTACAAATTGTATACAAAAACTATTTTAGTAGATGCAAAACTTTCAAACTCTGCATATCACAAAAAATTCTCATTGATCTACCAAACTTGGAAGATCAAAACTCAATTATCGAGGATACCCACGAAACAGCTCACAGAGGTATTCGTGAAAATCTGGAGGAGATAAAAAGGAGATTCTTTTTTCCTAATATGAAAAGGAAAGTTAGGAAGTACATCATCCTATGTGATACTTGTAATAAAGCAAAATACGAGAGAAAACCTTACAAAATTAAACTTGGTGAAACCCCTATACCGAAACAACCCATTGAAATTATTCCACATAGATATCTACATCGCTCAACCAAATTTGTTTTTATCTGTAGTAGACAAGTTCACAAGGTATGGAACATTAATCCCAATAAAATCAAGATCAATTGCGGATATACGAAAGGCGATAATAAAATACATAACACTGTACGGCACTCCAAGCTTGATTGTCTCGGATAACGAACCAGCAATTAAGTCCATCGAAATTCGAGGACTACTCTCAGATCTCAATATACCACAATATTTTACTCCTTCGAACCACAGTCAAACAAACGGAATAGTCGAAAGATTTCATTCGACAATAACCGAAATTTTTAACGCTAATAAACACAAATACGGTGAAGTGTCAAACAAAGAAAAATTTTTAATCGCATGTTCTTTATACAATAACAGCATCCATACAGCTACCAACATGAAACCACGTGAAATTTTATATGCAGCCAAAAATGGACAGGAGAGACCGATAGAAATGGAACGCCTTGTTGAACTTCGTGACAAGTTGTACGACGAAGTTCAAGTACAACTAACCAAGACACAAAACTCACAGAATCTGTACCACAACAGGAAGCGAGAGGATCCGCCAAAACTAAAACAAAACGAATTGGCATACAACCGCATCCAAGGAGTGAAGTCGAAAATTAAGGACCGCCACCAACAAGTGCGAGTACGATCTAACCGGAAACACACGTACAAAGATATCCTAAGTCGAAAATTGCATAAAGGAAAACTGCGACGAATCCGAAAGTAACACCACAGAATCTCTAATGTGTTTTTTCATTTGTTTTCTCTTTTTAGATGACGTTTATTTGGAATATCCTGATAACAACCACATTCCTTACTCAGCTATCCCAACCACAATCCATCCACGTCATTAATCTCAAACAAAACCCCGGTCTTTTAACCATAGAAACTGGCAACAGTTTTATAAAAATAGGCAATCACAGATTGTTTCATATCCTGGAACTGGATAATTACGAACCTATTTTAGAAAATTGCTTGCTAATATCCAAGGAATACGGACATTCTCAAATTTTACTGATATGTTTGAAATCTTAGAATCGAAATATGGAACCGTTCACAGTTTATTCAATAATCTTCGGCCAAAGCAAAGAAATAAAAGAGGATTATTTAATTTTCTCGGAACTGGAATAAAAAGAATTACAGGAAATATGGACCATAACGACTATGAACAAATTTCGAAAAAATATTTTTGAACTGCAGATCAAGAACAAAAGACTTATTAACGAAAACAACGAACAGCTTAAAATTAATCTACAACTCCAAAATAGAATCAATTCCATTATCAACCGTTTAAATCAACAACAGAGTGAAATAACTAAAAACATTATATCAGCTAGATTTGAAAACGAAACCAACAAAAACTTTAAATTATTTAGAGAAATTTTGAAAATCAATTACAACTTAGACAACCTTAAATCACATTTAGAAGACATTTTTGAATCAATTCAGTTAGCAAGAACTAACATTATTCCCAAACAAATACTTTCAATTGAAGAGTTAGGATTTGTTTCAGATATATTAGAAGAACAAAACATTAGGACGAACAGTTTAGATCAAATTTATGAATATTTAGAATTGTCAGCATTTTATAACCATTCAAAACTAATATTTGTTGTGTCAATTCCAAAAATAGAAAAAGCTATGTACACACATTTTTTCCTAGAACCTCTTCCAGTAGTAGATAAAATTTTAAAACTTCCTGCTAATGCTGCTTTGCAAAGCGACAACAGAACATATTTCATCAAGAAGGATTGCCTGCTAATCGAAAGGACAAGGCTGTGCAATCTAAGCAGCCTAGAGGGCATAACCGCCCAACTAACAATTCAGAGCCACAAACCAGCATGCATGTTTAATTATTGTTCAATAATGGTAATGGCAGCTGAATAATAAAATTGCTCTATAAAGAGCTGAGAAGGTGCTTTTTTAACACAAACTAAGATCAATGTTCAACGTTATGCATTACAATGAACGAAAGTTGAATCGCCACTAATTAAACGTTTCTAAAGATTCTAATTCGACTAGTCAAGATTGTTTTACTAATGAGCTGAACAAGACACGTTTCCCCCAATTAAAAAGCCAATATTCCACTAAACAAATGTATATGTATAAAAGGATATTCAGAAGACGAACTAACGTTTTACTTGCGTCGCACTTCAGCTATTCCCACATGTTTAACATAAGCATGAATAAGAGCTGAATAAGTATCTTATAAAATCCTAATTCAGCTTCAGTATATTATAAGAACAGTTGATCCAATAGAGGCCAAAATGACGATTAACAAACACATTGTTCAGCAATAAATAAGCCTTGTAAAAGCGATCACACTATAGCTAAATTTCATAAAATGGACAAAATATCCGAAATTCGTGTTGAGTTCCGAATGCATTTCAAAGCTCATAAATTATGCTTTCTTAAAACTTTTGAAATAGCTGTTCAAAAAATAAACATGGTCAGTCTCCAGAAATGCAGAATTATTGTGAAAAGAAAAATAAACATTTAAGCTAAGTATTCCGAGTAGGAGCAAAGTACTGACAAACAAAGCGTGATATTGGCTTGATTGACATAAGAGATAAAATATCTGAAGACAATATAAAAATTTTGTTTCTGGAACTTATAAACCTATAAAAAATTTGATGTACGCAGATCTAATGAATAGCTCGCAGCTATTGGTAAAATCTTGCAGAATCTAAATATGACATGCCAATTTTGTTCTAGTAGTTTATTTTAGATATCATTTCCAGATATTTCATATCATATATCTATCAAGTTAATATCACTTTTAGCTATCCATATTATATTTTCTATTGCTAAGCTTTTTTCGCCTGCTCGGGATGTTTTTCCGTACAAGAAAAGTGGAAATTTCTTTGACAGAATCAATTAAATAAATTTCTATAGCGAGCTACATTTGAAATGACATTTCTTCACAACTGAATAAATACTGCGATCTAAGAAAAATGATTTACTTGGCCATTTCTGAAAATAAAAATCCCACGCATCAAGCTTTTCAAATATTTTTCTATTCAGGTGGGTTCTGAGGACTAACCCTTCAAATGATTCAAATATATTCATACAGAGAACTTTTTCTTCAATGCATACGTAATAGGTTTATGAAAAATACAAATAAAAAATAATCCAACTATAATTCATAAAATTATTTAAGTTAATGAATCAGTTTTGAACAAACTAAAACTTATTGTGAAATAAGATAAAACATTTCAGACTGATTTTACTTTGTGTAAATAAACATTATTTTGACCAACATCGACATAAATTTTCACACTGTGCGCTAAAAATAGCCGACTGAACTCAGCTTGGATCAGCACTAAACAGCAGCTGAATAATATGGTTGTTCAGTTGTAGATCAGCGTGCCATGTGTTTATTAGACTTTGTCGAATAGAAGCTCAAACATGGTCAATATTCAGCTATGAGAAGTTTATATTTTGCACTGGACGGTGTAGTCATCAATTCTAGGATGGCGCAGATAGCAAGGCATACCGCTGACGATTGGAGGTCTCGAGTTCGAATCCAGTATCCAGGCGATTTTTAAATAAGATTGTTATACTATCATAATAATTGTGCACGCTACATTTATAAAAAGTGCCTAGAAAAATCTTTTTTTGTTTTTATTAGTTTTAAATTATTTTTGGACCAGCCGTATAAAAGCTGAACTAAATGCTTGTAAAACGTTTTTAAAGCTGAAAAATAAAGTTGATATTCAACGACATGCTTTAAAGTTTCTCCAAATTTGTGTGAACAATGCTTTAACAAAGGTTGGCCATGAAAATTATTAAAATGTTATAAAACATGATGCTGGATAAAACTGCCATAATGGTGTTTGTTAAATGAGTGAATGTTAGTTGGGCGGCGACCTATGCTACTCAAACCTACTAAGAGGACTATCAGGAAACTGTACTTTCGTAAAATGCTATCAATCAACGGAGATCAAAGCGATCATGGACAATTACCTTGTCGCTAAAAACATCAATAACAGAGAAATCGAATCGAATTGTGGTCTTTCAAAACGAAACTTATCTGGAACGTATTTGATAGAGTTCCACAATTGCTCTGTCATAATAAATGGCACCAAGTTCTCAAATGTCGAAGCAAACAAATCAGAACCGACATTTGTTATGCCATTAGATGGTTTACATATCAATGAACAGACCCTGGAAATCCAGAATAATATAGAAGAAATTCACATCCATAATAGACATCGGATTGAAGCATTAACAAAGGAACACAAAATTCAGACATACACATCTCTAAGTATGTCGACCGTATGTTTCCTTCTAAGTATCGTTGCAGGTCTTTCATGGATTTCGAGAAAACGCAGACAGATATCTCTTCATATTGGAGCATCCATGGAGTCTAAAAGCAAACCAGAAATTAAACCTGAGACCAGTACAATTCGGGACGAATCGTCTCCAAAAGGGGGAGTAGTTAAGATCGAACCCTTACCGATCCTCAACAATCATCCATACACCAATCGCTTTATTGGTGTATCATCATTTTCATCATTCCCGGCAACAACAACAACAACGACGACGTCCACCACACCGACGACGATAGCCCAGCTAGTAGAACGGAAACAGTAGTCTAGCATCAGCATTTCATCACCTGACAACATAGGTAGCATTTACGTGGACAACCACCGAACGAGACCACTAAACGAAGCCACAGCCCTTTGGACCCGCGGCATCAGCAGTTCTTCCACAGCAACAGCATAAGCATTGCAGTAGGTAGTGAGGTTTGATCGTAATCAATAATTGAATAAATCAGTGCGCATCGTACCTTCGTGCTGTGCGTACACGAATTCTCTCTGCTCTTGGAAGTTTTCTTAAAAACTACCTAAAGCAATAAAACAGTACTTTTCAGTGCTACAAAAACAGTACTTTTCAGTGCTAAAATTAAAAACGGTACTTTTCAGTGCTACTAAAACAGTACTTTTCAGTACTATTTTTTTCTACTATTGATCCCTTTACGATCCTTGTTTGGACCCGTGCCTTCGATTTTTTCGTTGGACCCGTTGGCGAAAGCTAGCGGTTGGTAATCCTTCTTGGACACCGTCTTGGGAAAAAACCTTTCGAAGGTCACGTCTTCTTTCGTTTATTAATTAAACATGGTATCAACAACAAACAAAAGGAAGGGTGAATCTCTGAATTCACTACTTCCTTCCAAAAAAGTGGGTTTTAAAACTGTCACTACACGTGGCAAGAATGGAAGAAAGGACGCTTCCCCCGGAATGCGAAGTTTCTTCCAAGGGTGAAATGAATAATTGTATCGAAATGAGCAATCAGTTCGATGCTCTAGACAAATTTTCCGAAAACCAAATCGAAGCAGCCTCTAGCCCAGGCTCTTTGATTCAAGTGAGGAAGCAAAGAGTGCCGCCTATCGTGGTCAGTTGTTCCGAATTTGGGGGATTTAGGCAGGAGATCTTGAACTCCATTAGGGGAATCAAGGTTTCCTTCCAAATCGCAAAGAAAGGAGACTGTCGCGTTTTGCCGGAAACTCTTAAAGATCGTGAACTTCTTCTCAAATATCTTGAAGAGAAGAAGCACAAATTTTTTACTTATGACGACAAAACTGAACGTTTGTTCAAAGTTGTCTTGAAAGGTCTCTCAAGTGACTATAAGTCACCTGAAGAGATCAAGAATGGAATAAATGATTTACTTGGATTTTCCCCAGTCCAAGTAATCATTATGAAAAAGAGAACCCAATCTGGCATTGTTCGGAAAGGGCTTTCTCAAGAATTTTATTTAGTTCACTTTAACAAAAAAGAACTAAATAATATTAAAGCTTTAGAAAAAGCAAAACTTTTGTTTGATGTCCGTGTGACATGGGAACATTTCCAGAGACCTGGAGGAAATTACCAGAACCCCACTCAGTGCCGTCGGTGCCAAAAGTGGGGTCATGGTACAAAAAATTGTCGCATGGATGCTAAATGCATGATTTGCGGAGGTTCTTCTCACGCCAAAGACGTCTGTCCAGTGAAGGAAGATACCACCAAATTCATATGTTGTAATTGCGGGGCTAACCATAAGTCCAATTTTTGGAATTGTCCTTCACGCAAAAAGGTCATTGAGGCTCGTGCCAGGCAGATGAAAGATAATATCCGTTACGATAACGGTCGTTTCCGGAATTTGCCTGGTAGAGTATCGAACAATGCTCATTTTTCAGTTAACGATCGCTTGATCATGAATCATACCCATCGGGAAGATCATAATCATGCTCATTCACAAACTAATTTTAATCCGTCGGGTAGCCGTTCGAATCTTTCTATTTCGAATGTATCTACCCACGGTAAATCCTTTGCCGATATCGTAGCAGGAAATTCGAACTCCTCCCCTGTTCGATCCATGGGTACCCATTCTACTTGTTTCAAATCAAATGGAAAAAACCCTACCGCCACAGGTAACTCCTATCCCGCTTCTTCGTCTACCGAAAATTCCAATGGGAAATCTTCAGATGACATGTCTGCCTCTGATTTTAATTTTCTAACTGAACAATTGAATCTTATGATTGATGCAATGTTCAAAGCCACCACTATGACTGAAGCAGTCCAAGTAGGTGTAAAATTTACAAATCAAATTGTTATTGGATTACGTTTTTCTAATGGATCCAAATAATAATTTAAATATTTTAAATTGGAATGCTCGTTCTCTGAATGGTAAAGAGGACGAGCTGTTTAATTTTCTTACGGTTAATAACGTGCATATAGCAATTATTACCGAAACGTATTTAAAACCTGGATCTAAACTCAAAAGAGATCCTAACTTTTTTGTTTATCGTAATGATCGACTTGATGGGGCATGTGGGGGAGTTGCAATCATCATTCATAGGCGTATAAAACATCAACTGTTTTCATCATTTGAAACTAAAGTTTTTGAAACTTTAGGTGTTTCTGTTGAAACACAGTTTGGTAAATATACTTTCATAGCTGCCTATTTGCCTTTTCAATGCTCTGGGCAGCAAGTTAATTTGCTCCAAACTGACTTGCGTAAATTGACTCGCAATAAGTCAAAATTTTTTGTCATTGGTGACTTTAATGCCAAACATCGGTCATGGAATAATTCTCAAAGTAATTCCAACGGCAGAATTTTATTTGATGAGTGCTCTTCAGGATATTTCTCAATTCAATACCCTGATAGCCCCACATGTTTTTCCTCTTCTAGAAATCCATCTACGATTGATTTGGTCTTAACCGACTCTAGTCATCTTTGTAGTCAACTGATTACTCATGCTGATTTTGATTCTGATCATGTCCCTGTTACATTTCAAATATCCCAAGAAGCGATTCTCAATCCTATCAGCTCCACTTTCAATTATTTACGAGCCGACTGGAATATATATAAAACGTATGTTGACTCCAATCTTGATGTTAACATTTCTTTAGAATCTAAACTTGATATTGACAATGCTCTTGAAACTTTAACAAATTCCATTGTTGAAGCCCGGAGCATTGCAATTCCAAAATGTGAAGTAAAATTCGAATCCGTGATTATAGACGATGATCTTAAACTCTTGATCCGTCTTAAAAACGTGAGGAGAAGGCAATTTCAACGCACTCGCGATCCTGCTATGAAAATTATATGGCAGGATTTGCAGAAAGAAATCAAGAAACGTTTTGCTCAATTAAGAAACAAAAATTTTGAAAATAAAATTTCTCAATTGGACCCTGGCTCTAAGCCCTTTTGGAAATTATCTAAAATCTTGAAAAAACCTCAGAAGCCAATACCGGCATTGAAAGAGGAAAACAAATTATTACTAACTAATTGCGAAAAAGCTCAAAAACTTGCTATGCAGTTTGAAAGTGCGCACAATTTTAATTTAGGACTTACTAGTCCAATTGAAAATGAAGTTACTCAGGAGTTCGAAAATATTCTCAATCAAGAGAACGTTTTCGAAAATACCTGGGAGACTGATTTGGATGAAGTGAGAACTATTATTAAAAAATTCAAAAACATGAAAGCTCCTGGCGATGATGGAATTTTCTACATCCTCATCAAGAAACTTCCAGAAAGTAGCTTATCATTTTTAGTTGATATATTTAACAAATGTTTTCAATTAGCATATTTTCCTGACAAACGGAAAAATGCTAAGGTTGTTCCAATTTTAAAACCAGACAAAAATCCTGCAGAAGCTTCTAGCTATCGTCTAATCAGTTTGCTTTCCTCCATCAGTAAACTTTTTGAAAAAGGTTATTTTGAACAGAATGATGGCCCACATCAACGAAAATTCAATTTTTGCCAATGAACAGTTCGGATTCCGCCATGGACATTCGACCACTCATCAACTTTTACGTGTAACAAATTTGATCCATTCCAACAAATCTGAAGGCTATTCTACTGGTCTTGCTCTTCTAGACATAGAAAAAGCATTCGACAGTGTTTGGCATGAAGGTTTGATTGTAAAATTAAAAAAACTTCAATTTTCCAACATACATTGTTAGAATAATTCAAAGTTATCTGTCAAATCGTACACTTCAGGTTAATTATCAGAACTCCAGATCTGAAAGACTTCCTGTAAGAGCTGGTGTTCCTCAAGGCAGCATTTTGGGACCAATATTATACAATATTTTCACATCTGACTTACCTGAGCTACCTCAGGGATGTCAAAAATCTTTGTTTGCGGATGACACAGGCCTCTCCGCCAAAGGACGAAGCCTGCGTGTCATCTGTAGTCGATTGCAAAAAAGTTTGGATATTTTTTCTTCATACTTGCAAAAATGGAAGATTTCTCCTAATGCTTCCAAAACTCAACTAATAATATTCCCACATAAACCAAAAGCTCTTTATTTGAAACCTTCAAGTAGACATGTTGTCACGATGAGAGGGGTTCCAATAAATTGGTCAGATGAAGTTAAGTATCTAGGGCTCATGCTAGATAAGAATTTAACTTTCAAAAATCACATTGAGGGCATTCAAGCCAAATGTAATAAATATGTAAAATGTCTCTATCCCCTTATTAATAGAAAATCAAAACTTTGTCTTAAGAACAAGCTTTTGATATTCAAACAAATTTTCAGGCCAGCCATGTTGTATGCTGTACCAATATGGACTAGCTGTTGTAATACCAGGAAGAAAGCTCTGCAGAGAATTCAAAATAAAATTTTGAAAATGATACTGAGGCTTCCTCCCTGGTATAGTACCAATGAGTTACATAGAATATCCAATGTTGAAACATTGGAACAAATGTCAAATACAATCATTAATAATTTCAGGCAAAATCGTTACAATCTTCTATTGCCACGATTAATGCGTTATATGTTTAGGTTAAGTTAGGTTAAGTATATTAAAAACGTTTTTTTTTCTCCTATAAGCAGGTGAAATCAACTCACCTGTAAAAAAAACTGAACTGCTACGGCAAATGAAATGTAATATGTTGTTAACAAAATGTTAATTAAATCTTAAATTTGTTTTACCAAATTAGGATGATAGTGTTGTCAAATAACACAGAACACCTAGATATAAGAAATGAATGTAATGTTTGAAATGATACTAATAAAGAAATTCAAAAAAAAAAAAAAAAAAAAAAAAAAAAAAAAAAAAAAAAAAAAAAAAAAAAAAAAAAAAAAAAAAAAAAGAAAAAAAAAAAAATAATTGAATAAAGGTTCAGTTCGTTTTAGGCAGTAGATCGAATAAGTTCTTTTTTTAAAACTTAGTCTGGGTGACACCCTTCTTCACTTATATACTGATTTTTTTATCATGTAAAATATGAAAACAAAATTTCATTTTTATATAACGCAATAATCTTTTTTTTATTATTTTTAATTTTGACTATCTATGAATTGTGATAGGAATTAGTTGTTCAGGACAAAATTTCATGATGGAGACATTTTCGATAAGAAAGTTTTTCTAAGAACAACTTATGCTGCCCATAAAGGCCCATATTGAAAAA
Source organism: Aedes aegypti (assembly GCF_002204515.2). Taxonomy (NCBI): domain Eukaryota; kingdom Metazoa; phylum Arthropoda; class Insecta; order Diptera; family Culicidae; genus Aedes; species Aedes aegypti. The sequence continues at coordinate 35,709 of NW_018736103.1, forward strand.
AGTAGGCACTGAGAAAATAGCGCTCAAACTTTGAAGTTTTTCTTCCATACAAATGTTTATAATTTTCTATTAGGGGCCGTCCATAAATAACGTAGCATTTTTCACTGATTTTTTACAACCCCCTCCCCTCTCGTACCGTTTTGTCACAAATGCTGATACATCCCTTGGAAAATACGTAGCATATCAAGCACCCCCCCCCCCCTTCTTCTTCTTCTTGGCATTGACGTCCTCACTAGGACAGAGCCTGCTTCTCAGCTTAGTGTTCTTATGAGCACTTCCACAGTTTATTAACTGAGAGCTTTCTATGCCAAAGTTGCCATTTTCGCATTCGTATATCATGTGGCAGGTACGATGATACTCTATGCCCAGGGAAGTCCAGAAAATTTCCTTTTACGAAAATATCCTGGACCGACCGGGAATCGAACCCAGACACCTTCAGTATGGCTTTGCTTTGTAGCTGCGGACTCTAACCACTCGGCTAAGAAAGCCCCCCCCCCCTTTATATTTTTTATTAATTTTCCTCAGTGATTGGGTTGAAACAAAAAATTAGAATTCAGAAGTTCAATACAAAATTTGATATTAATTACTGACTAAAATGTAAGGATAATCTAATCTAACAGTAAGATAAACAGTAGCGCTCGAAAGTAATTTGGGAAAACAGTTTCAAAATAAACACAGTTCCTGTTACATAATTTTGGTATCTAGTTTCATATAGGGCTAAATTGTATTACTTTTGCTGTTGTTACCAAGACAAACAAGTTTACTATAGAAAATGTGAAAAAAAAATTGATTGGATTGATGAAGCTCGTTATTGTTGAGTTAGGGTACAATATATTTCTAGTTTATTTTTAGTTAGAACAGAAATTTCGTTATTAGAGGATTATTTTTTTTTAAATTATTCTTTGTTAGAAAATAGATTTCAATGAAAATGAACAATAAAATATATTAATTTGAAATGAATTATTATCCAAATTCAAATCCATTTGGCAATCAGTGGCCAGATATAGAAAAGATTACACTTGATATATTTGGAATGTTTAGAAAATTTTAGCGATTATTATACAAATTATTTATCTCTATTAATATTTCAGCTGAACTTCATTATCTTTCTTAATAATAAAATAAACCTACACAACCTATAATGAAACAGTTAAATAATAAAAAATTATCAAATTACCAAGTTATTAATAAAATTGAATGATAGGGCAATTTCGATATCACTCGAATCTGTTGTCCTTATTAATATTCAGGCTAAACAAATCGATGAGTTTGATTGAGTGAGATCTCCTGCAACATTGAATGCATAATACACGGTATAAATATCTTGTTTCATGTAATATTTGCCGAAAAGAGCATATTTTATTGTCTTGAAAACGGCTGACTTTATGACTTGTTAACAAATGAGAAAACAATGTACTCCAAGTAGTTAAAGCATTGATTTTTAATTTATTTATTAAACTTTGATTTTGTTTATTTATAAATTTATCAATTAGGACACGAATATAATAAAATATTTACATAACCATTTAAAGCTTTGAAAACTCTGTTTGATTGCATTTATCAAGAAAATCTAAAATTTCTCAGATTTCTTTTCAATCTTGATGAATGTTTTGAAGCTGAATCATCTTTTATAAACCAAGTTTATAAGTCAAACAAAACAGAGGACAGAGCCTGCATCTCAGCTTGCATCTCAGTGTTCTTATGAGCACTTCTACAGTTATTAACTGAGAGCTTACTGTGCCAATGACCATTTTTGCTTGCGTATATCGTGTGGCAGGAACGAAGATACTCTATGCTCTGGGAAGTCGAGAAAATTTCCAACCCGAAAAGATCCTCGACCGGTGGGATCGAACCCACGACCCTCAGCTTGGTCTTGCTGAATAGCTGCGCGTTTACCGCTACGGCTATATGGGCCCCGTGAAGATCCCCCTCCCCGCTAAATAGCTACGTCATTTATGGACGACCCCTTACATTTCTTCCTGACATATTTAACACAACCGCATAGCTAACTAATTTTGCTTCTAATGATCAGCAAAAAATAATAAACTTGAACACAATTCACGTTTTGCAGCTGAAATTTAAATTCAAAGTTCATATGGAGACTGGTATGCCTTTATTTTTCAATATGGGACCGCACCAACTTCATATTTTCCAATACATTTTCAAAACAATGTGTGTTTATTTTTATATGCATAATAAATGCAGATTAAAATAAGTTTTATTGCACTCATTCGATAACTGTCAAGCAATGATACATAGTTTTGACATCATGAATGCTTCTTCTTCTTCTTTCTGGCATTATGTCCTCACTGGGACAGAGCCTGCTTCTCAGCTTAGTGTTCAATGAGCATTCCCACAGTTATTAACTGAGAGCTTTCTTTGCCAAAGTTGCCATTTTCGCATTCGTATATCTATGCCCAGGGAAGCCAAGGAAATTTCCATTACAAAAAGATCCTGGACGGACCGGGAATCGAACCCAGACACCTCCAGCATGGCTTTGCTTTGTAGCCGCGGACTCTAACCACTCGGCTAAGGAAGGCCCCATATCATGAATGCTCTATAGCATGACTTTAAATCGACAATATGTTGAGCATTATTACTAATACGTAAATATAGAGTTGATCTGGTGGTAGGTCATTTGGCATAATAATCATTTGACATAAAGTCGTTTGGCATAATGAGTCTGAAACCAAGGACGTCTCAAGATCATATTCGTTTTTACGTTTTTTATTGAATCCCTCTGACGACATCAGGCTTATTTAAGAGGCAGTTGATTTAAAAAAGGCACTTAATGCAACAATGATATGCTCTTGAATAAACTAAAACATATTGGGAAAGTTATTGCCAAAACTATTTCATTACTTATCCAGAAATCCTTTCTTTCAAATATTTATTCTTCTTTGGGCTCATTCGCTAATTTCACACAACGCTTGAGGGGGTGGGTGGGGGTCAGAAGTTGTCATACAAAAATTTTATAATATTCATACAAAAAGCGTTACGAGGGGGTGGGTGGGTGTCCAAAATGACTATTTTTCCTCTTATGAAATTTATGAACAAACCTTATTGAGTTTCGTTATTGGAATAATTTTTTGCACTGAAGATTTTGATATATCAATAAATAAAATATTTAGCACAAATTTACCCTTCCTTCAAACATTTCAAAATAAAATGTAACCATAAATATAAAAACTGAAGATTTAAAATTAAAATGAATTTCGCCTTCTTTTATGCATAGGCTGTTCTTTCGAGCTATATTGTTTTTTGTTTCCAACTAATATAAAAGCAACAATCGATAACATTGATCTGCTCAAGTTATCTGCGAAAAGAGAAATCGATTACTGCAGTTACTCCGATGATTCTGAACGCATTTTTTTGATGTTCTTTCGTTTTATTATGTCACAATAATTTTTGACGTCCAATAACCTAATGTTTTAATAATAAATTTTGCCTTCTTTCAAAAATAGGTTGTTCTTCATATAAGATCATAAGATAAATTTTGTAAAGCTATCTATCTATCTATCTATCTATCTATCTATCTATCTATCTATCTAAGCGCTTGCACAAACCAATATTAAAAAGCATCCTGGAAATACTGGAAATGATTCAAGTATTTTCTTGTCGACATTCATATTTGCAGCATATCGTATACAATATGACACAAACATTAAAATGGCCAGGCCCACTGTGCAGACTTGGGTTTTAAGGTAATAGAAAGATTTACGACCATCAGATTATTCACGAATGAATAACATGGTGAACGAACATTTTTCAATTTTATAAGTGAAGAAATGGGGACAACCGTTCCGACCGTTTTCATTAAGAGGTAAAGGTAAAATCGTTGGAAGTGGCGTAGCTAAGAAAGTTAATGCACACTTCATCGCTGTGTTCCTTTTCCTGGGATGGGGCACAGGTATTTCCCCCGTATGTCCTGGCTCTAGAGCCTTGGCTTAAGCGCCATTACTCGCTCTCTGAAACGAAAAGAAATTTAAATCTGATCCCTCTCCTATTATGCTGTGAATTCAGATAAATGTGTATAAAAACCCACAAAATCATCACATTGAACAAAAAAAAAAGTATTTTAAAATTTCTCCCTCAAAACTGCAACTCTGCATCAATTCTTATGCAACAGAAACTAAATTTGGGAACATGAATGACACATGAATGTTTTATTATCTTACCTGAATGTGTCTTCGATCAAACACATAAAAACTCTAAGTTTTCATAAACAAAACTTTATTACCCGTTAACGGTAGACTAAATAATGCAACGCATTAGAAAAAATGAACATTTTCTGTTCACATCAAATATGTAAACTGATCATACCACACTCTTTCTTCTTAGAAGTTTTGTCTTCACAAGGTTTCATATACCATGTACGTATCATAGCAGGCCATAGCATTTAAACAAATATTAAATTCTCCTAGTAAGCCGACAAGTCATCACAGTCAGTTCCCTTGGAAACACACGTGTTGAGCAGAATCAATTGCATCAAATTTTTCACCTTCCGGCCGACAGCGTGACACTTTTTCGATTGTCAAGGCTGTAGTAGCACACTCTGCTGAACAAAGTGATTTATTTTTACTACACATTTGTTCAATCCAATCTTCCTTGATTAGATTTCATAATTTCACTTCAATCAATTTCCTACGTGACTTTTACACTTATACAAAATTTAGTAAAGCTAATACATAAACATTTTTATATATTACTGATTTAATAAATCTTGCAAGCAACGCATTTAGAATGATCATTACTTTAGAACCTGCTAATATTTCTATATAAATAATTTTTTAAGCAAACACATGATATCTATTCGAGATATGTTGAAAAAACATTATTTTAATCAATTTTCCATTCTTTCGATAATGTTTTTGATGTACACTTTCAAAATTCAAAATTTTTCCTTCTTTACTAAGTAATTTTCATCAAGTGTTTCGTTCCAACTGGGACAGAGCTTGATCCACGGCGGAATGTTCTATGAGCGTTCCCTTTATTATTAACTGCGAACATTCTTTGCCTATTTACTATTTTCAAATATGTATATCACGACAAGCTCAAAGACACCTATTTTCTGGGATGTAGAAAAAATATTGTTCGGAAAAGATCTTCACGAGTTTTAATTAGTTATGCGGCTTGGCAAACCTCTGAACGAACACCAACACCAAAAAATCCACTTAAGGCGTATAAGAAATCATTTCGTGACGCGTTCACCATTATTTTGCGATTATGTTGTGCACATAAGTTTCTTGAGAATTATTATTTATGTATATCAATTCCAAAAATATAGAAAAATCTGGCTTTGGTGTAAAATGTTGAGTGCGATAATTAAACCTTGTTTGTAATTTCTGTTTCCATTAGTGTTTACTGAGATAACTTCGTTTGAAACAGAATACGTACGGTGAAATGGTCGATCGGAACTGATCGCGACGGGAAAGTTGATGGTATGCCTCCCGTCACTCGTGGCCGTGTGGCGTGTCAGGTTTCTTCGGAAATAGATGATGAACTGATTGCTCGCGTTCCCATGCACTATGGTGCGCCGATGAATCACCTCCACAGAGTCATCTTGCGTAGAGAGGTGGGCATCGATATAGTGCTAGGAAGTGAATTATTATTTAAGTGTAGCGGGGTGTTCGAATGGAACAGATCTGCAACATTTGTGTGTGAACGGAGCGCGCTGGGAGTCTGGGATCGGATGTACAAGCGAATCACGTGATACCCGGGCAACGTCAATACGTGTCTCGA
>NW_018736104.1:0-32204 GCF_002204515.2 Aedes aegypti
CGAGATCTTTGGGAACTTCTAAGTTTGCCTGGGAACTTCTAGGAAGCCGTTGGAATTTTTAAACCATACATATTCCACAAGATATGTGCCAATATTATCACAATACGATGTTTAAACATGCATTCGTAATCCAACACAAAGCTAAAATGTGTAGGTGTCATTTTTGTAGAACAAATTACTAGAGATAAATTTGGAAGAAAAATCATAACAAATCATGCTCCTAGATAAGAGTTTTCAAAACCATTCGCCAACCTTACCTTATATCCATAAAACAAATTCAGCTTCGTTTGGTGCTATTGAAAATTGGTTTAGCTGACCTAAGGACAGTTCCGAATTTGGACTATGAGGGCCCGGATCAGATCTCAAGGAAGGAGTCCTTGATCCCAGAATCAAAACGCATTTTGGCAATGTCCAAAACTAGGGGTTTTCTTCTTCTCGGCATCACTGGGGCAAAGCCTTCTATCAGCTAAGTGTTCTTATCAAGTACTTCCACAGTTGTTAATTGAGAGTTTTCTTTGTCAAAGTTGCCATTTTCACATTCCACACAGGGCCAGGAGCAGAATTTAGCCAGACAAAACTCCTAGCGCTTTAGGGGTGCATTTTTTTCGGGTTGGTGTCAAAGGAGACTTATTTTGAATTTGTTTTGCTCATCAATTTGAATGATAATAGTTAGTTGGAAAATTTCGCCGCATAAAGGTGGCGCTGCAATGCCAACTTTTTTGTTTTGCGTCCTAGAGCTTTCGCGTCTTCGGCAATGTTTTAGAACGTGTAAAAATACGAACAAGTTTGTCGAAGATACCAAAGTTATAGGACTTCAAACTAACAAGTTATGGTAAAAATTGTGAAAATCACTTTAATTTTACGTTTTTTCTACTTTTTACGTCAAAATCGTAAAATGTTTTCATTTTAAAAGCATGCCATCGCTTAATTTCGATAAACATTCATGAACTGTAATGAAAAAAAATCTAATTTTTATAGAAATATTTGAATTTTTGAACAAATTATTGTAAAAATATTTAATTTTTCACATAAATTTACTCAAAAAGTTGCAAGTTTGTGCAAAAACTTATCAATGTCCGAAAAAACGCTATATTTTATCTACCAAATGTCAAAGTTTGTCAGATTTAATTTTGAAATATTTTGAGATATTAAATTCAAATAACCACCTCTTCATATAAATAGAATGCACTTATTATTAATTTTATCATTATACTACAAGATTTTTGACACATTGCGTCAGTGAAGATTTGTTAATCAAAATTATTTTATTTTGATACTTGTGATTTGTTAATTGTGATTTATGTCAGAAAGAAATGTCTTGACAACGGTCATAACAGGATGTAAAAGATTAATTATACACTCTTAAAAATAATGAAAATTACTCTGGACGTAATTCTGGTTATGACTGAATGACACATGATGTAAGTGATGGAACGACAACAAAAACGTGTCTCTTGAAGATGTATTGAACAAAAAATGTAATTTTACATGTTAAAGGACACGAAAACGATGGAACTGTGATCGACATTTCCGGAATCAGACACTAACGTATTTTAAAATGGACACAAATTTACGTCATTCGCGCGCTTCTTTTATTGTGCAATCCAAAAGACGTAAATCACATTATTTTTTTGGTACTGTGTAGCAGGCCTCATCAGCGATGTTCTAATTAGACAGTTGCTGGAGATGTCTTTTGCCACACAACAATATGAAAATTTATAGATACTGTAACATCTGACTAACAAAAAGTATTTGATTAATAAATCTTGACTGACGCAATGTGTCAACAATCTTGTAGTACAATGATAAAATTAATGATAAGTCTATTCTATTTATATGAAAAAGGTGGTTATTTTGAATTCAGATATCTTAAATATATCAAAATATACCTCCGGCAAACTTTGATATTTGGTTGATAAAATATAGCGTATTTTGGGATCATTGATAAGTTTTTGCAAAAATTTGCAACTTTTTGTGTAAAGTTATGTTGAAATTATGATATTTTTACAATAATTTGTTCAAAATTCAAAAATATTTATATAACATGGGGCCCAGATAGCCGTAGCGGTAAACGCGCAGCTATTCAGCATGACCAAGCTGAGGGGTCGTGGGTTCGAATCCCACCGGTCGAGGATCTTTTCGGATTGGAAATTTTCTCGACTCCCAGGGCATAAAGTATCTTCGTACCTGCCACACGATATACGCATGCAAAAATGGTCATTGGCACAGTAAGCTCTCAGTTATAACTGTGGAAGTGCTCATAAGAACACTAAGCTGAGAAGCAGGCTCTGTCCCAGTAGGGACGTAACGCCAGAAAGAAGAAAGATATGAACATTAGATTTTTTTTTATCATTCAGTACATGCATGTTATCGAAATTAAGCGATGCATGGTTTTTGAAAAGACACATTTTACAATTTTGACGTAAAAAGTAGGAAAAAACGTAAAATTTAAGTGATTTACACATTTTTTACCATAACTTTGTTATTTGAAGTCCAAGAACTTTGGTACTTCGACAATTTGTCGTATTTTTACACGTTCTAAAACATTGCCGAGGACGCGAAAAGCTCTAGGACGCAAAACAAAAAATTTTGCATTGCATGCAGCGCCATCTATGCGGCGAAATTTCCAACTAACTTTTATCATCAAATTGAAGAACAAACTAATTCAAGATAAGTCTCCTTTGCACCAACCCGAAAAAAAATGCACTCCTAAAGCGCTAGAGGTTTTGTCTGGCTAAATTCTGCTCCTGGCCCAGTGTGGCATTCGTATATCGTAATGGCAGAACTTCGGGAATCGAACTCAGACACCTTAAGCTGGCTTTGCTTTGTAGTCGTGGGCTCTAACCACTGGCAAAGGAAGGCCCCTCAAGATTCCATTGTATTCTGCAGGTATTTCGTTTCAAATTGTATTCTGCGGAATCATTCAATATATCACATACCCTTAGCATTTCTGCAACGAGGCAGGATTTATGATGTTGGAACTGATGCTCAACCGCTTAACTGCATGCGGTTGTCGTGCTCGTTTGAGCAAAATACAAGACACACTTAGACTCAACCCACTGGACAGAGAGACAGAGACAGAGAGAGAACAAGGGAAGGCTTGTAAATGAAAGCATTTGTGTAATGTTCTTCGTCTCGATAACAAATGGGATTCGATTTATCACCTTGCTTATAGGGGAAAGTCACGAGAGTGACTGTAGGATTAAGTTATGGGGATGGTTTACGACGGGGACAATATCCCTGCGACGCCGCGCAGGCAGCCTCTTCTAATAGGATGGGTGAAAAATTACTATCAACGTATTTATGGGCCGCTATAAAGTTCGACCTCGTAAAAAAGGCTCTGAAAATTGAGTTCGAGAATGGGCATCATTAGCGCTGTGAGTTACTATCGCAGATTATTACGTTCAACCCGTAATTAACTTGCAGCTTGATGATTCTTCCTCTATGTTTTTCAGTTCAGCTTTCAATTGATTGTGTGGCAGCACCTGGCGATGAAGGCTAAACTAGAAGATGGCAATCCATATACGATTTGTCTAATTATGTTGTGTAAATAAGGCTTTAATCCATACAGTAGAAGAAATGGAAAATCTCCTGATGCTTTCAAAACCAACTTATAATGTTTCCACATAACCAAAAGCTCTTTATTTTGAAACCTTCAAGAAGACATGTTGTCACGATGCGATGGGTTCCAATAATTGGTCGGATGAAGTTGAGTATCTAGGGCTCATGGTAAATACAAATTATAACTTTCAAAAATCACTTTGGAGGCATTCAATCCAAATGTAATAAATATGTAAAATGTCTCTATCCTCTTATTAAAAAAAAATCAACACTTTGTGTTAAGAAAAGCTTTTGATCTCCAAACAAATTTTCAGGCCAGCCATGTTGTATGCTGTACCAATATGGACTAGCTATTGTGATACCAGGAAGAAAGCTGTACAAGGATTCAGATGAAATTTTGAAAATGATATAAGCTTCCTTCGGGTATCGTACTAATGAGTTTAGAGAACCAATGTTGAAACATTGGAACAAATGTAAATAAAATAATTATATATTTAGACAAAATTCGTTGCAATATTCTATTGCCACTATTAATGCGTTATATTTCAGATAAAGTTAGGTTAAGTAAATTGAAAGCATTCTTTTTTTCTCTCACAAGCAGGTGAAATCAACTCACCTGTAAAAATTAACACTGCTACGGAAAATGAAATGTAATATGTTGTTAACAAAATGTTGATAGAAGCTCAATTTAGTTTCACCACATTAGGTTGACAGTGTTGCCTGACACAGAACACCTAGATACCCACATTACTGATATTCAAAATCAGACTGAGATTTGGTCTAGATCACTTCTAATCAATCACTAAGATGGATCGAGACTCAAGTATTCCTGAACCACAAATTCCAAGTAGATCGACGATAAAAGCATTATTACAGTTATAATCTGTATCAAATGAATTAAATTGAGTGCTGTAGGCGCAGGTGCCGTACCTTTATTCTCGCGATAAGTACATTTATGCAGCTACGCTTCTGATTCAGAGTCATCGAGGATTTATTTCTTCTTTGATTTATGGATCAATATACTAACTACGTTTTACATTAATGTGAAGCAATAATTATATCTGTTATGATTGATGAAATCCACTGATTGAAACTTTTAAGCGGCGTAATTTGAAACTTCCATCTGCGTTCACCATTGACCTTTTGATCTTTCAAGCATATTAATGGTTATTAATCGTCGTTGAACTTATTCTGCTCTCTTGCTCCAAATCAATTTCGTAACACTATTTTTCCTCTTTTCCATGCACCTTAAACCACTTTAATCCATCTAACAATTTTCCTATTAAACCCATTAGCGAAAACCCATTCAACTGCGCGAACGTGTATATGAGGAATTATTTCATTTCAGTGCCCATTCCATTCTCCAAATAGAATAATTTATTTACTATTACCACACGTTCCGCCCACGACTCCCGAACCCTCTCACATGTATTACCAATCATCGTTCACTTATTATGTTCCCCGTTTTTTCCGCGACTTCCCCCCTCCACATAAGTTGCCACCTGCGCAAGCTCTATTCGCGCCTCATTGATTCAATCCATCGTCGTCTTTGCGCTGGCTAAAGGCTTTTTGGAGTCTGCACTAGGGTGTCCCAGAGACAATCAATGTTCAATAACTATTTGATTATTGCATCGAAATGAGCAATCGATTCGATGCTTTAACTAAATTTTCAAACACTAAAATCTAAGGGGCCCACCCAAGTAACATTGATAGCTGAAGAACAGCATATCCAGCTAAAATTATGTTTGTATAGCCTCGTTTCAGCTGATTAGCTGTTATTCAGCTACTAATGTTACCTGGGCAGGCTGGAAAACAAAGGGTGCTGCCAGTAGTGGCCAGTTGTTGCAAATTAGGAGGATTTAGGCAAGAGATTTTCTTCTTCTTCTTCCTCAGTTATTAACTGAGAGCTTTCTTTGCCATATTGCCATTTTCGCAGTCAAGATAATTTCCGTTGCAAAAAGTTCCTGCGACCGATCGGGATCGAACCCAGGCACCTTCAGCATGGTTTGCTTTGTAGCCGCAGACTCTAACCACTCGACTAAGGGAGCCCCACTAGACAGGAAGATCTTTAACTCCATTGGGGAATCAAGGGGAATCCTTCCAAATCGCAAAGAAAGGAGACTGCGTTTTGCCGAAAACTTCTATAGATCGCGAACTTCTTCTCAAACGTCTTGAAGAGAATAAGCAACATTTTGTAACTTGTGACGAACAAAACTGAACGATTGTTCAAGGTCGTCTTAAAAGATCTCTCAATCACTGTAAGTCACCTGAAGCGATCAAAAAAAATGATCGAACTCCATGACTTTTCGAAAACTAATCTTTTCTGGGACACCCTGCTCCTCGCACCCGACACAGGAAGGCAAGCTTGGTACACAAAACCGATCGAAACGTGCTCAAAACGGTCTTTGGTCGGTTGCGGTGATCAAGCGTGGGAGCAATAAGTTCACATTTATTATATTTTTTGCACCACTCCTGCTCCACCTCCACCACGCATGGAGTGCCCAGAGCACGCTATCCTGATGGCTGCCGAGCGGGGCTGCTAGGTCCCAGACACGGTGCGATCGATCGCGCCAACGGAATGGAACAAATTGTTTTCCTTTCAAAGTTTGGAACCCGGTAAGTGGCTGCGCCGGTGGAGTTCGAGTTGACTAACTGTAATTCCGGAATCTGCGTCGCATCGCGTTTTGACCTCCGGCAGGCCGCTACCACACCAATTGGATGTCTATTCGTTTGGTGGCGGACAATGGAGATCTTTATAGAGTGAAATATTTACTTTGTAGAGGCTTGGGCAACGGAGACACTGCTGAGTTTTCGACGAACTACTGTACATGAGTCTTAGATATTTGTTCTGTTTGTTAGCTGGATTTCAACATATATAAAAAATACTCACGTATAAGATTTCTGATGTTAAACTTTTCGAACTTTTTATCCTTCGGGCTGTCGCGCTGTTTGTACTTTGTACAACAGTTGTGCTTCATTTGCTATCATTCGACAACTAAAATATCCATCGGCATCAAACCAGTATTATTCCTCAAGAATCTTCTTAAGAACAATACTGGACAGTTTTTGTTTACAGTATGGCTCCTAATAATGCGGTAGAATCAACAGTTGTACATAGAAGTTGCATAATAACGAACGCACTGCATACGGTTCAAGTAGACCACAATTTGAAATCGGTTTATCTAAAAATCAAGATAATTTCGAAACTTGGGGCTTCTGTGAAGTTGTTCTGAAAGTGGAGCGCTATATGATGGTACCTCATTTAATTGGGAATTTGACCGCTATGTGGCACTAGTGGGCATGAAACTTTCACTTTTTGTTTTGCAGATATTTCAGGATCATGGCCATTTAGAAGGATGGCGTCTCCAGCAGAGTTGTTCAGTCAAAGACTATCATTGTATGAGCTAGTTGTTTCAAAATTTTGCCACTAGGTGGCGCTAGTGAGCATGAAATTTGTGTTTTGCAGATATCTCATGAGCCTAACCACTTAAAATGATAGGGTCTTCGGCAAAACAGTTCAATAACTCAAGGGCTATCATTATTTCAGTCAATCTAGACTTCAAGGATTAAGGAAAAAAAGCATTTGAGCTACTAAACAACTCTCCCGAAGACGCCATCTTTCTAAGTGGTCAGGTTCCTGTGATATTCGCAAAACCAATGGTGCTGTACAAAGAACAACGCGCGACTACTCGCGTTACTAAAATTCGCGCGACAACTGAGAGGTTAAGCAATGTTTCTGAATTTCCTGGAATTAAGCTGGAATTTTCCACATACCTGAAGAGGAGATGCGTAAATTCAAGTATCCTCTGCCCACAATCTGGAGAAGGACAGAAAACTATCTTTTTTCCTGTTATCAGGAAAGAAAGTTCTTCGTTCAACTTCGCAATCTATAAGAATCCTACAAACACCCAGCAAGTCATCCCTTACACATCGAATCATTCGTTCCAGCACAAGATGCAGCGTTTCGTCACATGGTCCACAGGATGCAGACTCTACTCCACGAATATATTTACGAGACGGCAAAGGCCAAGACTTCGTTAGGCATTACGAAGGATCCAGTTACCCACTGAAAAAGGCTGGCGTTAACAAAATCAGTCAGCCTTACTGCAACAAGGTCTACGTTGATCAAATATAGCGGTCTCTCGATATTACATTCAAGGATCACTTAACCCTTAAAAGCCCGAGACGAACCTTAAATATTTAAATGGCCACAATTCAGAGACCAGTAGATCAATTAATTTGAAATAAACTTCAAATTGAATGCGATTAGTTAATGTTACAATCCTTGAGTGAGACATCTCTCTGACCTACCTAGGTAACAGAAAAAGTTTGGACACGAGAGGTCCAAAATTGGCTCAAACGGATATTTCAACATCCAAATGAGCTGGAAGTTTGATGTCTTCGGCAAAGTTATTCGACATATCATTAGGCTATCTTGAAATGAAAAATATAATTGCGATTTATCCGCTAGGTGGCACTAGTATCAAATTTTCTTCAATTGGCTGTATCTCAAGATCCTTATTAGCTAGAAGGTTGGTGTCTTCAGCAAAGCTGTTCAGCAGATCAAGAGCTATATGGAGGTGAAAAGTCTGAATGAAAATGTATCCGCTAGATGGCGCATATTATAAGTTCCCTTCAATTGTCTGTATCTCAAGATCCTCATCAGCTAGAAATTGGGGTCTTTGGCAAAGCTGTTCAGAGCAGATCAAGAGCTATCTGGCGATGAAGAGTCTAATTATGAATTCTTCCGCTAGTGGTGACGCTAGTAAAACTTCAATCATATTTACTTCATGATCGCTATCAGCTAGAAGGTTGGTGTCTTCGGCAAAGAAATTCACACTAGGTAGCGCTAGTAAAAGCAATCTTCAATCTTCACTACCTCAAGATCCTTATCAGCTAAAAGATTGCTTTCTTCGGCAAAAATAGGGCAATCCGGAGGTGAAAAATCTTATTGAGAATTGATCAGTTAGGCGGCGCCTGTAACAATTTTGTTTCTATTGTCGGTATCTCAAGATCCTTATTAGCTAGAAGGTTGATATCTTCAGCAAAGCTGTTCGGCAGAACTAGGGCTGTATGGCGGTGAAGAGTTTGAATGAGTATTTACCTGAAAGATGGCGCTAGTATCAAATTTTCTTAAATTGTATGTAACTTAAGATCCTTATCATCTAGACTAGACGGTTGATGCCTTCAGCAAAGATATTCAGCAGATCAAGGCTATCTGGAGGAGAAGAATATTGGCGCCAATGTTTGGCCGACCAGAAATTATTACTAATGCGATTCAAATAGTTATGAAGAAATATTAGTTAGAAAGTACCTTTGGAAGTTCGGAATTTTTTTCAGTATCGCCTTCGACAGTTTTTTTTTCGGAATTTTTTCAGGAAGTTCCTTCAGAAAGATCCTTTGGGAAGTTCCTTCAGGAAGTTCATTTGAAAGATCCTTCGGGAAGTTCTTTCGAAAGATCCTACGGAATTTCAGTTCAATAAAACTTCAGGAGGGAATTCTGAAAAAAAAAACTCCCGAAGGAAATTTCGGCAAAACAGCAGAAGGAACTTTCTAATGAAATTACGAAGGAACTTCCAAAGGAAGTTTCGAAAAAATAATAATTTTTGAATGCATTTTATGGACGAGTTACCTGAAGGAACTTTCTCGAAAAATATCCGGAGGTGGAAGAATTTCTGAAAAAATACCTTCTAGAGTAACTTCTAAAAGATTTCATGAAAGAAATTCTTGTGAGAACTCATGGAGAAATTTCCGAAAAAAAATCCTGAACTAATTTTTGAAGGAATTATGGTTCTATCCCGTTAGGCCTAATGCCATTAGGCGAATGTCTTTAGGCCGGAGGCCATTAGACCGAATGCCGTTAGGCCGAAAGGGTCCTTAGGCCGAAAGGTCATTAGGCCGAAAATGGCCTAATGGATTGTTACATCAGTTGCAATACCTAGAAGCCCACAATATCCACTGTGAATTCCTGAAGAAATTCTTGTGAGAATTCATGGAGAAATTTCCGAAAAAAATTCTGAACTAATTTCCAAAGGAATCATTCGAAGACGTTTGGCGAAATTTCCTGAAGAAGCCCTGGAGAAATTTCCTAAAAAAAATCCTGTAAAATACTGGACGAGTGATCCAAAGAACTTCTGGAAAAATTTCCTGGGTAAATTCTCGTGGGAACTTCTTGGAGGAACTGCTGGAGAAATTCCAGAAGGCATTCCCAAAGAATTTTCTGGGGAAATAACCGAGGAATGCCTTAAAAAATACCCGGTATAATTCCTGACGAGGTCCCAGGAGAAATTCGTAGGATCATAAGAATTTTTTGAAGAATTCCCTTAAGAATTCAGGAGCAATTCCTGAAAGTCTTTGAATTTCCTTCAGTATTTTCTACGGTAGTTCCTTAAGAATTTCCTTCGGAATTTCCACGAGTTTTTCTTCAATTTCTTCAGGAAGATCCTTTGGGAAATTCCTTCAGAAAGATCCTTTGAAAGTTCCTCCGGGAAGTTTCTTCGAAAGTTCCTACGAAACTTCGCTTCGAAGTTCGAAAAAAAAATCCGAAAAAACTTCCGAAGGGAATTCCAGAAAAACTTCCGAAGGAAATTCCGAAAAAATTTCCGAAGGTACTTCCAAAACTATTAAATTATTTACGAAGGAACTTGCTTAAGAAATTCCAAAAGAGTTTTCGAAAAAATATTGAATTTTATGGACGATTTTACTGAAGGAACTCTCTTGATAAATATCCGGAGGTGGAAAAATTTCTGAAGAAACTTCCTAGAGGAACTTCTAAAGAATTTCATAAAGGAAATCTTGTGAGAATTCCTGGAAAAATTTCCAAAAATATTCTTGAACTAGTTTCTGAAGGAATTATCCGATGAAGTTCGGAAAATTTCCCAAAGAGTCCTTGAACCAATCTATAGAGAAATTCCCTACAAAATCCTGAAAAACTACTGGACGAGTGTTCCAAAGAACTTATGGAGAAACTTCCTGGGTACACACTTAAATTATTTTACGGATTCCTGTAAAATCTCAACAGCTGAACAGTTCGGTGAAATAAATTAACGGAGTACGGTAAATTTTTACAGTATTCCGTGAAAAATCACCGGAATCCGTAAAATTTCGACGGAATTACGGTGTTTTATTTCACCGAACTGTTCAGCTGTTGGAATTACGGTGAAATTCACCGTATGAGCTTAGTGTGTAGATTCCCGTGGAAATTCTAGGAGGGATTACTGGAGAAATTATTGAAGACATTTCCAAAGAATATTCCAGGAAAATCATTAAATAATTTCATGAAGAAATACCCGGTATAACTCCTGACGAGAGCCCAAGAGAAATTCGTAGGAATTACAAAAAGATTTTTTTGAGGAATTCCCTTACGACTTCTGGAGAAGTTTTATAACCTGAAGAAACTTTCTCGAGCAATATCCGGAGATAGAAGAATTTCTGATGAAACTTTCAACTGGAACTTCTAAAGGATTTCATAAAGCAATTCTTGGGAGAATTCATCGAGAAATTTTCGAAAGAATTCCTGAAAGAATTATTCGAAGAAGTTTGGCTAAATTTCCTAAAGAATCATTGAACCAATTTATGGAGAAATACCCTGAAAAATACTTAACGAGGGATCCAAAGAACTTCTGAAAAAACTTCCTGTGTAAATTCTCGTGGGAAGTCTTGGAGGAACTGCTGGAGAAATTCCTAAAGAAATTTCCAAAGAATTTTCTGGGGAAATAACCGAGGAATGCCTTAAGAAATACCCGGTATAATTCCTGACGAGAGCCCAGGAGAAATTCGTAGGACCATAAGAATTCTTTGAAGAATTCCCTTAAGAATTCTGGAGGAATTCCTGAAAGTCTTTGAATGTCCTTCAGAATTTCCTTCGGAATTTCCACGAGCTATTTTTTTCAATTTCTTCAATTCCAGTAAAACTTCCGAAGGAAATTCCGGAAAACTTCCGAAAGTACTTCCAAAGTTATTGACGACGGAACTTGTTAAAGAAATTCCAAATGAAGTTTTGAAAAAAAAAATCGAATATCATGGACGAATTAACTGAAGAAACTCTCTCGAGAAATATCCGGAGGTGGAAAAATTTTTGAAGAAACTTTCTAGAGGAACTTCTAAAGAATTTCATAAAGGAAATCTTATGAGAATTCCTGGAGAAATTTCCGAAAATATTCTTGAACTAATTTCAGAACGGATTATCCGAAGAAGTTCGGAAAAATTTCCTAAAGAGTCCTTGAACCAATCTATAGAGAAATTCCCTAAAAATTCCTGAAAAATTACTGGACGAGTGTTCCAAAGAACTTATGGAGAAACTTCCTGAGTAGATTTCCGTGGGAATTATTGTAGAGATTACTGAAGACATTTCCAAAGAATTTTCCAGGAAAATCATTGAGAAATTCCTGAAGAAATACCTTGTATAACTCCTGACGAGAGCCCAGGAGAAATTCGTAGGATTTACATAAGAATTTTTTGAGGAAACTTTCAAGTGGAACTCGAAAAAGATTTATTGTAGGAATTTTTGTGATAATTCATGGAGCAATTTCCTAATGAAGTTTGGCAAAATTTGCTAAAGTATCCTTGAACCAATTTAGGGAGAAATTTCCAGAAAAATCCTAAAAAATTACTGGACGAGTGATCCAAAGATCTTCCGGAAAAACTGCCTGGGTAAATTTCCGTGGAAATTCTTGGAGGGATTTCTGGAGAAATTCTTGAAGACATTTACAAAGAATGTTCTGGAAAAATTATCTAGGAATTCTTAAAGGAATACCCGGTATGATTCCTGACGAGATTCCAGGAGAAATTCGTAAGAATTACCATAAGAATTCTTCGAGAAATTCCCATAAGAGTTCTGGAGGAATTCCTAGAAGTTTTTGAATTTACTTTAGTATTTCCTACGGTAGTTCCTTCAGAATTTCCATCGAGAGTTTCTTTGGAATTTCTCTCGAGATTTTTTTTAATTTTTTTAGGAACTTCCTTCAGGAAAATCATTTGGGAATTTACTTCAAGAAGTTCCTTTAGAACAGGCCTGCCCAACCTTTTTGGCTCTTTTTTGACATAAATGGTTGCCGCGTTCACAATAAAAGTCCGATCTGAGAAATTTATACCTTAAATAAAAGTTTGGTATTATATCTGATTGATCCATGTAGTAATATTCAACTTAATTCCAAACTCTTCGCTCTTGATGCAGTTTAGTCTAAAAATTAGTGCGGCTTGCGGACCGGACTGATTTTTGCCTTTGCCTGCATCGCGAACCAAGAGTTCAATATAAATTTGAATTTTCATACATGGATCAATCATCTGATTGCCAGCTAGGTACAAATTTCTCCGATCGGACTATTATTGTGGACGCGGCAACCAAAAATGAACCGAAAAGGTTGGGCAGGCCTGCTTTAAAAGTTCCTTCGGGAAGTTCTTTCCTACGAAATTCCAGTTCGAACGAACTTCCGAAGAAAATTCCGTAAAAACCTTCGAAGAAAACTCCGAAAAAACTTCCGATGGAACATCCAAAGGAAATTACAAAGGAACTTCCTAATGAAATTTCAAAGGAAGTTTCAAAAAATAAAATCCTGCAATATTTTTTGGAGGAATTACCTGAAGGAACTTTTTCGTGAAATATCCGGAGGTGGAAGAATTTCTGAAAAAAAACTTTTTAGAGGAACTTCTAAAGGATTTCGTAAAGGAATTCTCGTGAGAGTTCATGGAGAAATTTCTGAAAGAATTCCTGAATTAATTTCAGAACTATGAAGAAATTGACTGCAAACATTCTAAAACAACTGGACGAGTGTTCCAAAGAACTTTTGGAGAAACTCCCTGGATAAATTCCCTTGGAAAATCTTGGAGGGATTTCTGGAGAAATTTCTGAAGACATTTCCAAAGAATTCTCTGGGGAAATAACCGGTGAATTCCTTAAGAAAAAAACCAGTATCATTTTTGACGAGATCCC
Organism: Aedes aegypti; assembly: GCF_002204515.2. Classification (NCBI taxonomy): domain Eukaryota; kingdom Metazoa; phylum Arthropoda; class Insecta; order Diptera; family Culicidae; genus Aedes; species Aedes aegypti. The sequence goes on from NW_018736104.1 coordinate 13,493, forward strand.
AGGAGAGATTCGAAGGAAGTTTCTTTAAGTTTCTTTTTCTTCCTGAAAGTTTTTGATAATCAGTAGGAGAAATATATGAATTCCTGTAGACAATCCTAAAAAAAAATCCTGAATAATTTATTAGAGATTTTCTAATTCACTTATGCACTATTTTCACTTATTTTCCGTGGAATTTTTGGATATTTTCCGGCTAATCTCCAGAGGATTGTTTTTTGAGATCTGTGAGTAATTCCTAAGTTATTTTTCTAGATAAATTGCAGGAAGAATTGCCTCTTAGTCATTCCTAAAAAAATCATAAAAGTTCATAAAAGAATTCTGAGACTGATTACCTGAAGAACACCTGAAATTATTCCCTGAATTGCCCTTAAATGATTCACAGAAAAAATCTAAACGGAAACGCTGAAAGAATTCCTAGTGAAGAGATTTTCTTGAGAAAAAAAAAATCCTAAACGATTCAACTTGAGATCCGAAAGAATCCCTGAAGGTAAATCCTGGAGAAATTCCCCCGGAGGAATTACTAGAGACAATCCCCACCGAGCAGCCAGCAATAAATGCCATCATAAAATAAATATTATTAGGGTCCCCACAGTACGTGAAAAGCCTGGAGTTGCCAAACGGAACTCAATTATATTCGAAGCGAGTATTTTCGTTCCGCATCCAGCTCACTCAGCCATGGCCAACGCCAGCCCAAGAAGAACTTCCGATGGTAATCTCCAGAATTCCAGGTTAATCTTTCAACTGGAACAAGTGTTCCGGCTCCGGGCTTTCTGAGTAGAAAAAAAAACAGGACAAGAATGAAAACAGACAGCATGGCACTTGTTCTTTTCTTCTGATTCAAACTGATCTTATTAATTAGCAATACCCCTATTGCTCAATAAACAGTTTCATGGTTGTTATTTCTGATCTCCCTCTGGCTTGATCACCATTTCAGCACTCTTGAATTGTGTAACAAGGTGATAGAGAAGTACCCAGTCTGCATATTGGTTATCTATCTAAAACATATTAGTAATCGTAAACACATCCTTCAGATGGAACACTCTGACCTACACAGAAAAAAATGTTTAATTTTCAATGTGATGTAAACTGAAGTCTACTGTAAAAATGAATCAAATTCGTGTGTTATTACAGCATCATGTAAATGTAAATGAATAAACATTCAATTTTCAACTGAAAATGGTTGAATATTGCATGATCGTGTAATTTTAAAGTGAATTCAATTGAAAAATAATGGATTGGTCGTTGAAATTTACGTTTATTTTGATGCTCCAAATATGTGCATGAAAATAAACATAAATTTACAACATATTTTTAGCTGTGTAGGTCTTTTGATCTATCATCATCATAAAAATAAACATCCACACCTAAGTAACAATGTTGCACGCTCGCAATCCCAAAGCAATTCATCATCGAGGAATGCAATTTCCACCCGGTAAGCACATCCAGCCATACTGAGACCTCCTCACATTGCCGTAGGAACATATCGCCCAAAAAGGCTCCCCGACACGAGATACGGATGGTGTTCTTCATCCCCATGCATTTTTGCTCAAGCACTACCAGTGACTCCTCTGTCCTCGGTCATCAGGGCCATCGCCGTCATTAAACATTCATGCGTCGTTCCGTTGTTAACGTTCCCATAATAACCCTTTGTCTTACGCATACTAATTCGATGTTAATTTAATTTCCGACACGGTGTGGCAGAAACGGATATTAACGAAGAAAAAGAACACCACTTATATGTTAAATCAAAGTATTCTTCTTACAAACATCACATGTCTCTTAAAACAATCTACACTTTCAGCTCCACTTTCAACTATTCAAGAGTTGACTGGAATACTTATAAAACATGCATCGACAGTAATCTTGACGTTAAAACTTTTTGCAAACAAAATTTAACATTGACAATGCTTTTGAAACTCTAAAAAATATCATTGTTGAAGCAAGGGATATTGCAGTAACAAATGTGAACTAAAATTCGAATCCGCTATTATGGACGATAATCTTAATCTCTTGATCCTTCTTTAAAACGAAAGGAGAAGGTAATTTCAATATCTTTATCCACTTATCAACAGAAAATCAAAAAATGTTCTCAAGAGTAAGCTTTTGATATTCAAACAAATTTTCAGGCCAGCCATGTTGTATGCTGTACCAATATGGACTAGCTGTTGTAATACCAGGAAGAAAACTCTGCAGAGGATTCTAAATTCAAGTTTGAAAATGACGCTGAAGCTCCCTCCCTGGTACAGTATTAATGAGTTACATAAAGCAATTTTAGACAAAAATCGTTCCAACAGCGATACGTAAAATATAAGCTGGAATCTGGCAAAACCACTAAATCAGATTTATAATTTGATTTGATAAGCTTCACATTGAACCATAAGAAATCCATATTTACTGAGAAGATGTTTAGAACTTATTTATATTAGGGTCCAGACACGGAATTCTGAAGATTTTTTTATGAACAAATTGACAAGCATCACGTACATGGGTTCATGAACTCTAGTGTTTCAAAGAATGTTAGCTTATACCAGAAAAATCACGTCAAATTATGATTATATTTAGGATACATCATCGAATTAATTCCCTTGCTAGATGCTAAGATTAAACGTTTTAGCTTATGGACAGCACGCTTGGATTTCACATATTTGGAGTGGTGGATGATGACTTGACGGTATTTTTTACATTAATATTGGTTTTAGACACACCGCGCAGACCCATTGGCAACAGCCGCGATCGAGTTTGTGGCAAGGGGGGAGAGAACTGATTGACCACAACTCATGAAAGTATTGACGCACTCAAGGGGATCGATCGTCTGCTCACGGAAGGTAACTTGATCCCGAGACGGGATGGTAGAATGACACCGCAAGACCAAATTACAAGATTCTTGATTTTTCTTCTCGCTGCAGGCTGAGTCTAAGGAAGTAGCCGAGGGGAGCCGGGAAAGGATTTTAATTTATGTACACGGGTCGTCTCAACATTTTAAAAGAATGCCGGGGACAACAGATGCTTCGTCAAATGGGATCGAGCCAGCCATGGAAGATGTTCCGTCTCGGTAAGGTAAATTTATTCATTACATAAAATGACTTTTAATTTCGAGAAACAACAGCGGTCAGAATTGGCTGCTCCTGGAAAGGGAGCTTTCCAGGATGAAGCTGAATTATGTGTCTGGCAGCTAATGATGGGAAATGGTTTTTGTTTGATTCGTACTCTACTGAATATTTTTTAGCAGCAATCAGACATTATTGGCAAAATCATTAAAAAGATATGCAGTAGATTTTTGCAGATAACATTGTTAACAGTTGTAAGTTTCACTTCACCAATTTTTACGACCATTATAAAGCAAGGATCATAAAATAGGCTACACAGATCAGCCTTTGCGAAATCAAGAACTAAATGTAAAAATACAGCTCTATCATAAATAAACCAAAACCGAATTAAGTAACATTTAATTCCAATAGAGTTTGTATCCTTTGACAGATTCGCGTATTTCGACCTCAATTTTAATGCCGTCTTCAGTGTCATGTAGGGAGCCGGATCCTATTCTTGGCACTTTCAATTCACTTCGGCAGTGGAGTTTTTTGAAAGCTACTGAGCTGTGCGTCGTATCGGAATGCTTCTTATTGTGAAGTTTCAGACAATTTGACCGCGAAAAACCCCCCGTACCAAAGTGAATCATGCAAGTGCCCAAGTAGCTCTGCACCCTACTAGACTCGACTTCGAGTCGTCTAGTCGTCAGCATTATCCATGAGTGCTAGCGAAATCCTAAAATGTCAATAGCTCATGGAGTTTGTTCGGTATTCTAGTTTCTTTTAGCGGCATATGAGAGGCCATACATGAGACCGCTTTGCACTAGTTCACTAGTTTGTTTGGTATACTTGTTCTCGTGTACTTTGTATATTGTTTACGATTTTAATATTCCTGTATTAGTACACAGAGATGTGATTTTAAACTTATTAAGTACTGGAAGATAATCGACTATATGGTTGAATCAAATATGTTTTTTCGACTACCTAGTCTTAATTTTTACAACGAACTTATCATTCGACGTTTCGACATGGACATTGTGTCTTCCTCAACAATTTAATGATAACTCAGTACAACATATGCAGCAGTGTTGCACAACATCATGAGCAAAATCGAACAAGACAAAAAAGAGAGAGAACATGAATGTGACACAAATAGAAGAGATGATAACATATGAGCGATCATTGTTACCCCGGTCTAGTACTTAACAGATTGGTTTTGGCATATACTCATTGTTGTGTGAGATGAGTCACATGATTTAAAACCAGGAAAATCAAGTCATCTACCTAGTTTAGATACTACAATGATACTACATGTTTCATAAAACGGTTTACTCCGGTGGTCATTCCTGAGATATTTTAGTGACCACAAAGCACCAGGCTAGCCGATCACTTATCATTGTAAGAGATGGGTCACATGCAGAGTTGCTCGCTGTCATAATCAACGCTTAAAAACTGCTGATTTGTACAGGCCAACTGCGAAACAATTCATATTGTTTCATATCACATCAACATAATGTTGTATACTCCATCACTAGTGCATCGATGGCGATAGTCTATGGATATCACTGATGGATTAAGTTTAGCCTTAAATTAAGCAAATAAAATGGCAATTCATCAACACGATATTCTTGATAGCGCTGCAGATGGATTGAAACTGTGTGTTGGTCACTTAAAAACATTCATAGCGTGGATAATTACCACGTGATCACTCATTTTACAGTGACTATGATCTAGAGTGCGATGTCGCATCACTGCTGTTGGTTGTCAGATCAAAGTGGCATGGATAGTTCACAGCTGATATTGATTGTTTTAGTACATCAGCCGTCATCTTATATGACTGATATTGTGCAACTTTGGTCACATGCTCAAAGAGAGATTGTGTGCCTAGTTTCGGTACAAGAACGGGAATGTTCCACGATGTGATAATTTATTATCCAATTTTTATAATTTAAAAATGACTTTCTCGCTGTTTTTTCAGAAAAATTGTCTCACGTAAGGCCTTTAAAATTCTTTAAAGGACAAAAAACATCAAATTAACTTCATGATTTATTGGCTTTCGAAAATTTCATGGTTTTTCGCCTCAATATGAGCGATGAAAAAATACTAGTTTTTGTGACTTTATCGAAAGAAACACATTTTTCTAAGTATAACACATATTTTTGCACTTCAGTATCATAATTGTTAAATGATTAATTAATTAATAAAGATTTAAATTTGTGACACAATGACATTTCAGTTAACGTAATGACAGCTCGTCCCTTAATGAAAATTGCCGAGGGTTGTCCATATTAATTTCAAAAGCGTTTTTCAATTTATTCTAGGGCAAAGATGATGTTGGAAATTTGGGTTTTGGCTCAATTTTTAAAGTAGATCCAGTATACGTGAAAACTGGAAACCTCTAAACAAGCTTTTTAGCCAATCGATGACAAGAGCTAAAAACTTTGGACAAAAATGCGTATCATTACTGTTCCGTACGGTACTATGCAACTTAAAATGCATCCAAATGTGTCCCCTTCTCGGTCCACTCTGACTACGCCACTGAGTTCACGAGTATCAACAGTGGGCATTAGTACCACGTGAGAACTTAAGAAACTCAAGTGCCGTGATTCCTCTATGAGTAAAAGTATTCCCAACGAGAGTTGCAGTGAGTGCCAGCTATTCCAGAACCTTTGAAACTTCTAGAACACGAAAACACTGATAGCCAGTTATGTTTTAACCTCCGCGAATTAAACATCGAGTAAAATGTTCCAAAGTAAAAAGTAATAGTAAAGTAAAAATTGAACAGCATAGTGAAGTAGTGCCCATAAAGAGTAGTGATCAGCAAATCACAGTGGTGTTGATTGATTCCTTTAATCCGAAAATGCAGTCCACCCCGATCCGACCGGAGCTGGTTAACGCGTCATCAACAACTTTCATTGCATCCCTTCTGAAAAGCACGTTCTTGTCAAACTGAAAACAAAAATGCTAGACAATAATGATTGTTTAGATCCACCCTACTATTACTACTTTCGATCGATTTAATGAGTTCAAAAGAAGATTAAGATCAAAAGTGCTTGGTCATTGAGCCGAAGTTCGTTGGGCCGAAGTATGTTTGACCGAAATTTGGTAGGCCAAAGTTTGTTAGGCCGAAACATTCAAAATTCAATGTTCAGAAATATTGACTGCTTTCATTATAGGCTTTTAATTTTTCATATTAATGACACGTTTGACTTAATGATAAATTCGGCCTAACATGCATCAATTTAATGTCCGTTCGATTTTGGAAATAATCATTTCAACACCATATCAGAATCGAACGATTTTTCAAAATTTGTTGGATATTGGAAATTATAATCAACAATTTTTACAATTTAATCAAAACTAAGGTTGTAGGATGACTTTATAATTCAATTCACAATAAATTATGTTAGAAATACCACCAATTTGGCATTTTTTTTTTAAATATTTTAAATATTGCCATACTATGTTCGACAAAGTTACTTCATATGTTAAGCGGCAACTTTTGACATTGAAAAATTTGTTAATAATTTATTCATGAGTGATATAAAATTTTCATTTTCTCTGTTTGTCGATAATAACAAATGGTGTCTTCGACAAAGTTGTAGGAATCGTTAGATGAAGTAAAGTTGTCAAAGACACTTTATCTCTATCTCTTAAAATAAAGGATTTATAGCGATTCTCATATAAAAACCACTTCAAAAGTACAAATACTCACTTAACTTTTTTGCAGCGATTTTCATGGCTTACAATATTCTAGGACTATGTTTATATTTTCAAATTATAAAACATTGCTGAACATATCAAGACAATATCTTCATTTTCTCTGTGAGTTATGAGTATTTTATTGTGGACAATTCACCTTTTTACACTAAAATATCTCGTAAAGTTGAAAAAAGGTGGAAACAAAATCATATGAATTAGAAAGGCCAACATATCGTCCCCTTCATGCTTCAACTAGATAACTCGCAATTCCGATTTTGAGAGTTCAATTTGTCGAAACATGAATTTAAATTAAATCTGCCAGATATTCACAGATCATAAGCGTGTTATTCAAAGAGAATAAGCCAAAGATTACTTTTCAACTATATTCTCTGTGATTATCCATCACCTTTTAAAACGGTCAAACTTTCAATGTTGAATATTTCGATATTTTGATTTTCAAGTTATCTAGTTGTAGTATCAAGGGGACGATCTGTACTATGCTTTCCAAATGAACTCATCCGTGTCTTTGCCACTTATGAGTCAATTTATTTTGGTTATATTGCCTTGTATTTGCTTTTTGATTGAGCTTTGTTTGAGGTTATGTTATTGAAACAATGTTGGCTAAGCAGCCGTTAGGGAATTAAAAACGATAGTTACGATTGAATAAATATAACAAAATGACGTATTGGGTAATTACGATTGAATAAATAATAAATAATAATAAAAAATTGTGCTGTAAGAACTACCATGTACACTATAGGGAATCCCCATACAACCAGGGGGTCAAAATATTTTTTTAGTTTTATTGCGTTTTTTCATTTATTTTTAGCTAGGTATGATCTAAATTTGCAAAAATATCAGCATCACAAGACATCCCCAGTAACCACCACACATCCCCCCACCATCTAGTAAAATTTCAACGTTTTATACACATGTTTCTATTCATTCCATGAAGAGTTCTCGGCATTTTTGGTAAAAGGATGTGGAGAAGGGGTGTGGTGGGGAGGCAAAAGGCACCGTCCAAAAATTACGTAACGCTCTAGGGGGAGGGGTGTATACGCTTAAGCGTTACGGCTCATACAAAAGTTTCATATTTTCTATACAAAGGTGCAGTTAAGTGAATTATTATTTCACCAGCATGAGCCAGAACTTTATAAACAGTTGCAGGAATTTTGTACCAACTATACAAATTGAAATATTGTTGGTAAGTTGCTTCACAATACTCATCAATTTTATCTGGGCTTATTGGCTCAGTTGATTGCTAGCAGAATATTATGCAACTCTTCAATATTTTTTCATCAATATCCAACGCACTACTCAACAGTTTGCGATTAACCAATTACTTTCACTACATTTATATCACGCCTTTTGTAAGCCGCTCTCTAGTTAGAAGTAAAGCTTTCTCTACTGAATCTACATTAGAATTGAAAGTTTCACTATCGATTAAGCGGCGTTTACTTTGCTCACTTATTTTCATAATAGATTTTACCGGGCGCTCACGTTTGGATGATGAACATGACGCAACACTAAACTAAACAACATATTGAAAATCGTATAAATTTATATTTCCTAAAATCATGTTTTCTAGTCACCCTACCTTGAAGATGGCTACCCTAATGGAAAAATAAAAAATATGTGTTAAACATAAATTACAACATTTGTGTAACATTTGTGGAAGCAGCATTTTGAGCATGCACGTTAAAAAATTCAAATGACAAAAAAAAAATGAAAAAACTTTCAAAGTTGCTATTTGTTTCAAGATTTTTCTCCGGGATATGTTTGTTGAAGCTTCAAGCTTGATCTCTATCTAAACAGAAGTGTGGGGAAATGCGAGGAAAAAAGTTCTTGACTATCAAAGTTAAAATTTGGCATTATTTTCTAAAATGTTCTGTTTATTTAATTTTTATTATTTTTTCTATTACCTATCACTAATAGAAACATTATTTTAAAATTCCAGCAAAAAGCTTTTGTAAAAACCTTTATGGCAACGTATTTGGATGAAGAGCATTATTAAAAAATGTAATTGTTTAAAGAATTTGAAGAATAAGGCTTTTTTCACCAAAAACTATAAATTTTGCATCAATTTCTGACTTTGATAGTGTATATCTCAGAAACTAAAGCAAATAGGATCTCCAAATTTTGGATTTTTTTAAATAAATTGTTTGTAATAACACAAAAATAACCAAAATTTATTTAGGACTTAAAACTTTTTCGATTATGATCGCCTGATCCTCCATAGGGGCATTAATTTTCATCAGACCAGAAATACGCTTTATTTTACCATGTTGAAATCAGATTGATGCAAATTATTTCCGCCAAATGTACCAAATTAGCGTAGTAAACTGTTCTGAAATATCATGGTAGTTTTAAGTTCAAGTATAGAAAGCTAAAATAATAATTTTAACCAAAGATTTTTGTCCCGTGTACATAATATGTAACGAATAAACTACCAAGATGAACAAAATAATGACTTTTTGTTCAAAACCTTTAAAAAAGACAACTACACGTTCATGCTTCCAGTGGACGATTTGTCCTTTGAAGGAAGCACCACACTAGCCAACGGAGCATGCAACGCCCAGTGGCACAGTCGGAAGACATTCCTCACGAAAAGTTTTCCGGTCTGCACCGGGAATCGAACCCACACTCCTTAACACGATGCGGTTAAGTGCCTGGAGACACTAACCGCACGGCTACGAAGCCCACTTTAAATTTCGTTATACTTGAAACTTTGAATGAAGTTTATCTCAATTGTGCGTATTTAAGCACTAGTTATAAATAGTACTCAGATACTCTTAAAAAGTAAAAAAAACATGTTTTCAACTGGCAGAAAAGTAGCAGAAACACGCGAAGACAGGGATGAGTTTACCTGGAAAACACAGTACATATGTTAGCCTCTCTAATGCATATAATTTTGTTTGCGACTTTCTACAACTTTTCGAGATATTTTAGTGAAAAAAGTTGAATATTCCACAATACAATAACTCATAGAAAATATGAAGATATTGTCTTGGTATGTTCAGCAAAGCTATATATATTGAGAATATATACATAGTCCTAGAACATTGTAAGCCATGAAAATCGCTACAAAAAAAGTTAAATGAGTATTTGTACTTTTGAAGTGATTTTTATATGAAAATCGTTTTAACAACTGATGATCGTGTTTTCTGAGTTTTAAACCACTGTGTAGAGTGTCCATTTTCCCCCCATTTTGCACGTCCCGGGATTCTGGACAAAATATGAAGCTTGTCTCGGAAAATCCCGATATTTCTCAGATTTCCAGTAAAACCAGTGTTTTTGTTGAGATTGAATTGAAATTTCAAACTATACAATGTTTTCAAATGTATATACTAAGATAAAGTAACGTTGATTCTGACATACTTTATGTTTAATATGACTGTTAGTAACTAAACAAAAATTAAAGCTTAAAGGGAAAGGTATTCAATATCGGCAGATACTAAACTGAAGTATTTGGATATTTACCATTTTGTAGCATCCCCAAGCCCCACCACACTTATCCCTTACCTTATCTCTATCTGCTTATCTGATTACCGTAGCATAGCCTAGCTGTATTATAATTGGCAATGCGTCCGTGTACAGAATGGAAATTGTGGGTTCAAGTCCAGCCGGCTACATAATCTTTTAGCACAGTGTTACCACAATAACACTTCAAAGCTATATTTTGTCTAATCACAGTTTTTTATGTTTTTTTAAATTCTCAATAATATTAATGAAAAAGTCGTAATATTAAGACTTTTGAAAAGTAGTAAAACAGAACAGAAGAAACGTTTCGGGATAATAAAAGTCATTGACTGAAAATGAACGACTGAAGCTTAGCTGTACTTCCAGATTGGCTTTCTTAGCCTAGGCTTATTAAAATAACTAATGTTGAAGAGAAACGTAATAATTAACCGATACAAATAGACTAATTGAAACATGTTTAAATTAAATGATAGTACGGTTTTTTTTTCATGAAAATCACGATAAAAAGAAGCAAGGTATTATATTCCGATAAATAACATTTGGTAGTGACGTCATTCCTATTGCAAACTCGAACAAGTGCAAAAGAGAGCAAGGCCTGCTCTTTTATACTATCCTTTGTGAAAGACGTTGTTCACACGTGGGAATAGCCTACCTTGTTGTATTTACCATGCAGAAAATGGTGGTCCCGGCAAACTTCGGCTTACCATTAAGTAGGCTATTGTAAAACGTCATGTAATTTCCCATACAAAATGACTCATTAGTATTCTCCCGTCTTCCAGATTATTTTGGAGACTTTCCCAAACTTCTCCATCGCACTTTCACGTCGCATCCCTTGTCGAATACAACCGTGAAAAACTTACGTCAATCCGTTCATCCGTTCTAAGCCATTTCTTGACATACAAACACCATTTAATTTTTATTTATATAGATTTTATATCTCTCCTTTAGGATGCTTTTCTTTTTGTCGATTTAAGCTTTACTCTGAGAAAAAAATATACTGTTTTGCATTAAAATTAAATGGTTTTCATTCAATGTTACGTTCATTTCGAGTCCTCCTGGGATTCCTGGAATTCCTGGAAAACTTATATCCCAGGAAACGGGAAATCTCGAATCTACCACCCCCACCCCCCTCCCTCCCCTAATTGTTCGTCCTAGGATGGACACTTTAAACTGAGGACTGCATCGTCAAAAATACCACTCTGCAAGCCTTTCTAGTCAAAAAAATTCAACCGATAAATATTATCATTCTTGTAACGTGCAAAAATCAATTTAAAAATATAAATACGAATCTTGACTTTGTATTTCGATTATGTGTTTTACGAGCTGTCTTTAAACAAGTGGATATTATTTTCATAATTTCGGACCTCCACCCCCTTCGTGGTCAACTGCCACGAAGTGGAATGTAAAATGTGTACAGACCGTGGTCTTTGGCCAGAAAACCCCCCGTATCGTTAAAAGACCACGTGGTTAATGGATGTTCCTTTAGCACCAAATTGAACAATCTTAAAACGTTGCCCCCAATGTCGGACACAATCTGGAAGCGTCTCGAATTCTATAAACATTCACACCATTGTATGTTTTCACTCCAGGAACAGTAATTAAATTCCAATGCAAAGCGCAAAAAATGCACTCTATAGTAGCTTTCTTTTCTTCTAATACACTATCTTGGTTGGACCATGATTTCTACATTTTCGAGCAATGTCCGATATTGAGTGCTGTCCGGTACATGAGTATATCCCACTTATAATTGACCATGCAATTCGTTATCCTGTTAGGATTCCAAATGATTTCCATCGGAAAAAAGGTCACAAACAAAACAATCGTAAAAAAAACGGTCGTAAACAAGTTTGAGGGTATGACATCATTACAAGCTATAAGCAACGCCCGTATGTGATATTCCTAAAACTATTTTCAAAACTAAAAATGATCAAAATTTCGACTCACCTTTGAATCTGCTGCCCGACGTCGTCCTGGTGCATATCGGAAGCCACCACATAAACGGTGGTTCCGTCCGGGCCCTGTTGGGGCGTGTACTGCAGATTGCCCTGAACCACGATCTGAGTCCCGTCCATCAGCCCCAACTCGTTGTTGGCGTACAAACTCTCCAGGCCCTTCTGGTCGGTGTAGATGACCGTTTTGTTGCCATCGTTGTAGACATAATCGATCTGGGGCTTGTTGCCGCCCTGCTCGTTCGGGTCCTGACTCATGGGTTCAAAGTGCGGTATGGCAGCCTTGGGATCACCGTAAATGACGTTTTTCGGCTCGCCACCGACGGTGTAGACGATCTGCTTGGATTGATTGATGGCGGCCGCTTGATCCGGGGCGGGGTCATTTGCCGGATTGCCATAGATTTGCGGCTGATGTTGTTGGTGGTGTTGGTGGTGGTGATGCTGTTTGTCGTCGCTTTCTTTCTCGTACTGAAGGACAGTAGTTGGGAGTTGATCGGTGGTTGGAGTTGACGGGCCACCGTCTCCGTGATGGTTGCTGTAAATGGCATTGGGGTCGGACGGGAGTTTGTTGATTAATTGATCGGTGGTTGTGGCCGGAGCATTCACGATCCTAGTCAGAATCGTTTCGCCATTCTCATTGCGCGTGATGATGTGATGCTCGCCGTTGATGATCTCGCGACTGATGATCTGCTGGTTGCCCAAGAGGCGTTGGATATGTGCGTTGTCCAGCATACGCACTGATTGATCGTCCGGCGAGAGACGAGCCAGTGACTGATGTTGTTGCTGTTGCTGATGGTGAACATCACCGTTCAGGCCGGACGGTATTAATCTTCCGTCAATTACGTGATCTCCTGGCGAGAGTCGCTGTACGTGTTGGTCCTCTTCGTGCGATTGATGAGGATGCTGTTGATGTTGGTGATGTTGCTGTTGTTGCTGCTGCTGTTCTTGTATCAATCTCGAATGCAATAAGTTCTGTTCTGTATGATCGTGATCGGGGGAGGCCAACTGATGAGGATGACCTGCTTGGACTATCGTCGTCAGCTGCTGCGGAGAATGGATGGCGGCTACCGTCGTATTGATCTTATGGCCCGGATTAGCATACAGGTACACGGTATTCGTTTCCTTGTCGTAAACTTTTGTTTGACCCACATCTCCGGCGTAGTCTTTGTGCAGGTCCAACACGCTGACGTTCGTCATCGTTGCCAACTCCGGCGGAGGCGTGGGTGGATTCGATTTAATCTCACTGTGTGCCTGCTGGGGCTGTTGGTGTTGATGTTGCTGTTGTTGCATTTCAGGGGAGGAAGACATTTTTGCTTAAAACTTTCACCCGAAGATTCGTTGGCCTCTATGAGATAAATTGCACTTTATTTCCTATACTAGTCTAATACTGTGTAAACTGGAAGCACTATTGAGTATTTGCTATCTCGTTGTAAAGACGACTTGTATCACATGCTTTAGCTACTGAATCTCACGAACGCTGGACGGATTCGTTGGCTTGCTCTCTGATTAATTGCACGTCTCTGCTTACATAGCTGGACCTGGAAGCGAAAATAGTCATCATTCACAAAATCACACACCCCAATTAAACACCATGCTTTTTATTCACGCCAATTCAGAGAGTGCGAAACGAATGTCCATCCTGAAATAAATTCGAACATAAATCGTTGTCATTGACAGCTACCCCCAAGTGGACAAACAGCGCAACGGCCACGGCATCAACGCTGAGCATGTGCGCTTGTTTTATGATTAATGCTGTAAGCCAACGCCGTAGATGACGACGATGGTGATCAAGCTCGAAGAGTGTCAATCGAGGTTATTAGCCTTTTACGAACGCTCTGGCTGCAAGCTACATGCTAGTAAAGACCCCGATTTGCTGCTGTGCGATGATTGGAGCTTGCAATTTACAGATTGTGGTGTTCAAATGCTGCTGTGAGGCACAAATAGGCAAACACCAAAGAGCATTATAGCTTTGATACAAGTGTAGAAGCGGGGACGAATAAAAGTGATGATTAAAACAACATCTACCAATGAGTAAGATACCCAAAAGAGGTGGGGCCGTATGCATCAATGAGGATTTGTTGGGGGTTGTAGACTAAGATGAAATCCAAAAAACGAGAGTATTTATAAAAACGATATAATAAATTATAAGGAAAACACATAAACTAGGTATCTCCATGATTAACCTTTGACATGAATGTGTTTTACTTGGTAAAATTATCCAAAAAGATGCACTTTTCATGCTACGTATCTACGTTGTAGTTAATTTAGAATTTATAAGCTATCAAAATCCTACTTGCAAAATTAATCAGAAATGCTTAGAGTTTTTTTTTTCTATTTTTATATTTAAATATAAAAAAATATCAAGTATTTTACTGTTAAACTTACGTCGGCTTGCCAGAGCAGAATTTACTTGGACATCTGCATTTGCCAGGAGCTCTAAACCTCCCTTTTTGTTAAGTTACAATATGATTCCTTAACAAAGTTCATTCAATGTTCTGTTGATACTTTACTAGCATTGCCATATAATCTATCAAGAATTACAGTTGAAAATCCTTTATATTTTGGTACAAAGTAATGCTCAAATGAAAATGGGAACCTCTGTCAATAATTATCGAAAGTTCTTCAATAAATACCTTAGACAATCTTCGTTTACAAATGCAAAATGAATAGTCTTCCACCCAAATAATCATGAAACAAGCGAAATTTTTACGAATTCACCCTTCAAAAACATACAAAAGTGTTTTTGTTCATATCTCAAGTAGTATTGGAACTCTCTATGTTGAAAGGCAATGAATTGATCTTACTTCTTAGTTAGTAACGAACACATTTTTTGTATTTTTGTTTACTAAATTTTCACTTGGAGTCGTGACCGACATTGCACAGACCAAATTTTATATACCGATACAGAAAGAACACCGCTAGCGCATGACGGCTCACCATAGTAGCATGACCGAAAAACTTGAAACTATTGAGAACCAGAGCAACAGATCCAAAGCCCTGACAAAAGTGGATGGTTGTGATGGCTATGACCGTCGGTCATCATGTAAAGAACAAACTGCTGCATCGAGTCAGCACCGAGGAGGCAGCCCCCTCTAGCACGATGTAGGTAGCGCAACCCTGGTTAGGTGGCCTATCGAAGACTCTTCACCAACAAAGAAAGCAAAAGTAGAGCAGATGGATTGATTTTACGGCAACAGACCCGGCAACGAATAAACGATTGGAAAGTTGGATCTTGGAACGTGAGAACTTTGAATGAACCGCGCGTGTTGGGCTCCTGGCTCGTGAAACTGCGGAATGTCGGCTGTGAACGTGGCAGCTATCCTGGAAATACGCTGGCCAAGAGCCCGGAGAACTTTGAATTCCGAGCGGGTGACCCTATCGCCAACACTTCATTCAAGTATCACATCTACTACAGTGGTGGCGACAGAGCAGAACTTGGAGTTGGCTTCATAGTGATTGGGAAGCAGATAAAGGCGAATTATTCGATGGAAAAACGCTAAGCGACCGAATCTGTGTGTTGAGAATGAAGGGCAAATTCTTCAACTACAGCCTGATCAGCATATATGGGCCAACGAAGATTAAGCCCGATGACATAAAGAATGAGTTCCTGAGAGCCTAGAATAAGGCCTATGGAGAGTGCCCAAAACAAGATGTCAAAGATAGTCATCGGCGACGCAAATGTGCAGATCGGGAAAGAAAGATTTCTTCTGACCCATCATTGGAACAGAAACCTTCCATTCTAGTTACCAATGATAATGGCCAGCGGCTAGTAACCTTCGCTGCTGCTAGAGGGATGGCAATCAGCAGTACCTACTTCGCACGAAAAAAATCTCCCCAAAAACACCCGAGTGGCGATGTCCTGCTCCCAAACTGACCACGTGCTGGTTGAAGGGGCGACATATCTCAGATGTCATGGATGTCAGGACCATCCGACGCCCTAATATCGACTCGGATCATTATCTCGTTGTAGCTAAAATTCGGGCGCCGGTTATCCAGTGTCACGAGTTCAACGCTTGTCTACTGATGGGGTAACTGCACAGTACCTCCAGCAGCTAGACGAGCAGTTGGGAAGATTCAACGTTGCTGGAGATATCGACAGCCTGTGGGACCCTCTTCACGAAGCTGTGACAACAACGGCGCGAGAAATGAATGACGAAAACAAAACGACTGGTTGATGAAGAGTGTCAGACAGTGACGGACATGAAAGAATGTCGCCAAAAGTCGTATGCTTGTGGCCGATACCCGACAGAACAGAGAGCGAACCGAAGAAAAGCGAATCCACCGCAGAAAGAAAGGCAGCACAAAGAAAATGTGGTAGCTGAAGCCCAAGAAAGCATGAACCGGAATGATATGCGGAGATTCTATGGAACGGTCAATGGTGCACGGCACTATGCCGTACCAGTGCCCGCCATGTGCAATGATCGAGAAAGGAATTTTGCTGACCGATAAAACGGCGGTGGCTGCCAGGTGGAAGGAGCACTTTCAGCAATTGTTGAACGTTGAAAATGGAAATGTAATGAATCCACCGCAGTACTTCTGAAGATATGGGTGCCCACCGGCTGTTTGGATGGCCTCATACGCCAAACCTACAAGAAAGAGCATAGACAGGAGTGTGCCAATAACAGAGGAATTACCCTGTTGAATTCGGTTCGCCCATCCTGTTTAACAGACTGAGACCGCTCGAGAAGTCCTTTGTCGGCGAATACCAAATCTGGTTTTCGTGAGGGCCCGTTCGACAACGGACTAGATTTTTAGCTTGCGAATGATCCTAGATAAATTCCGGGAATATAACTTGCAGACTCACCATATGTTTTTTGATTTCAAGGCGGTGTACGACTCAGTGAATAGAAATGAGCTTTGGCAGATAATGTCTGAACATGGAACTAATTAGGCTGATACGTGCTACGCTGAATGGTTCGATATCAAGTGTTCGGATTGCAGACGAGGTGTCAACCTCGTTCGTGACGTTATACGGGTTGAAGCAGGGAGACGCACTTTCGAATTTACTGTTCAACATTGCACACGAAGATGTTATCAGGAGATCTGGTGTGCAGAGAAAATGGCCCTAGTGTAGAACTAGCCCTCGTGTGTTAAAATACACTTAAATAAAGATTTAAAAAAAAAAAAGAAATGGCCCTATTATCGCACATGCTCCTTGGCTTTGTGGACAATATAGACCTAATTGGAATTGATCGCAGTTCAGTGGAAAAAATCTTCGTGCCGCTAAAGAGAACAGTCGCAAATGTTTAGTGGAAAAATTGTAAAACTATTCAAAATCATTAAAACAGCTATTGAAGTCATCGTGCAAAGGTTTGAGAACACCCTTAAGTATGGTGTAACACTTTTAAGGGGGTGAACCCTGGTACCGTTTTCAAAGTGCTTTAGCCCCCTGGCGTGCCAACCGGCACATCAGGATGAATACCAGTAAAATCCTGATTATGGTATACTGGCCGCAATCAACATGGACACGATTACGGAATACAGCCAAACCTCTTTTTACGCCCCTAACTGGGGGAGCGTAATAAGTATTGGAGCGTAAAAAGAGGGTGCATAAGTTCTAATTTTAAGCGTAAACAGAATTAGGAGCGTAAAGAAGCTTTTCGTTTGTTCTCAAGAAGTTTTGCGAAAAGGTGGGTTTTATCCGTGGTACTTCTCAAGGGTATCAATAGGGATGACGTAAACCATAGTCTGACGCCATTTTGGAATCCAAGATGGCGACTTCCGGTTTGTGGAAATCGCTTTGAACCCAAGCCATAGGCGTAATTTTGGAACGAGAGCGATGAGTAGATGACGGAAATCGAGCAACAGCATTTGCCAGGAAGACCTAACGGGGAATTTTAGTTGTTGGAGGTCAAAAAGAAGGTCAATGAACTCTACGAGTACATGACGGACAGGACTGCGTGCATCACAAGATTAGGTATCTAGTAACGAGCATAAAATCCACCATAAACGCAGCCAAAAACGAAAAGAGAAGGCTAAAACGAAGAGCCGAGGCAGCCAAAAGGCACTACAAAATGCTAAAGAACAAAGAGTTGCTGACGCGCCTAAAAACTCTAAGGCACATGTCAACAAGCCGTCGAGATAGAAACTCGCCAGGAGATGTAGCGGGCTCGAAAAAACTGAAAAACAAGCAGGGTAACTACCTGCACGGAGCAGAAAATGATGAAGAATGGCAACCGTCAGGAGCCAGAAGAACAGAGGGAGAAACACAGTAAAGGAAGAGAAAAGAAAAAGGAGGGTACGAAGAAAGTGACTAGCCGCCCACGGCGTAGGTGGCCGAAGGAGAACGCCGTACTTGTTAAGGCAAACGACCAAACCGTACACAGCGATTCTTCGTAAGGTCAGAGATGATCCGAAGCTGAAAGACCTCAGGAAAAACGTGGGCCGAACGAGGCATACTCATGGAAGAGAAATGCTCTTCGAGCTGAAGAACGATCCAGTTGATTGATGAGTCCTTGGCAAACGAGGCAAGCGTAAAAGCTTTAACTCAGGAGGCAGTGGTTAAGTGCAAAATTCTGGACGAGAACACATCCAATGATGATCTGCAGCAGAGGTGTT
>NW_018736105.1:0-32179 GCF_002204515.2 Aedes aegypti
GCCAGAATTCAAAATAAGGTCCATCGAATTATGACATGTTTATGAGTTTCTATTGATGGCTGGGAAGAAGAATCATTCCATGTCGAAAAATCTGGAAAATAACTTGAAATGTCTTGCATTTTCTAGACTTTCTCAGCGCATCGATCGTTTTCGTTGTTATGGTAAAAAGCACTTGGTCCACTCTGACTGCATACTTATATTGATTTTTATTGATCATCAGTTAATTTGTTACATATCTCTCCCAGTTTTCAACATTCATCAAATCGGATCAAAGTGAAATGGAGATAACGTTATTTTGCATCTAATGGCAAAATAATCCAATTTTCCCAAGTTTTGTACTGGTCCACTCTGACTTAACGCCGATCATTTCATGGATACTTAGACGATGGGTCTGTGTGTTATTGAGCTCCAGGTCTTCAGGAAAAGCAGAAATAGTTTGAAAAACAGTTGTTTTGAAAGTGTTTTATTTCTGTAACAAGCACTATCAAAGCCTGAAGTTCTGTGTAAAAGTGTTACAATCGTTATTCAATTCGGGAAAAAACGTGTATTCAGAAGATACATAATCATTGAATTTTGTGGGCTTGACGTGTGATTACTGAATCTATTAAACATATTAGCGAAAGTGAATTAAAATATCACATCAGGACACAGAATTTCTCTTGAAAAACATTTCCCGGCTCTACTAAACTGGAAAGGCATTGCTAGGAGTGGCAAGCTAGTTCTTCAAAAGACAAAAACACTCATAGGTTATAGAAAAAGTGGTTCGAGTTCACATAAAAATTTGTTAACAAATATTATTCCATTTCCCCAACTTAATTACTACAACTTCGGACATAAAATACCTTCGTACAGTTTTAACATTGATGATTCTCTAGGGTATTTCCTCTAGAACTCATAAGCATCGGATGTTGTTGTCAGACACTACTCATGATTACTGTAAGGAAAACAATTTCCCACGGGAGATGTAATTTGATGTGTTACCTTTTTTGCCTTGGCCACTAACACATCCAAATTCAAACCATCGCGGAACTTAAATCTTGTGGGTGCAAAGTTTTCAACTCGTTCAATTCAAATTGTGCCAAAAAATCGATCTGACATATTGCGTACTTCGTACAGTTGATTTCCGATCCAAGCTTGTTTTAAAGCTCCAAGCAACCGAAAACAGTTTTGAGCAACATGTTAAGTAACTCAAGCTTGCTCTGTGTTTCGAAGAGTTACTCTGAGCATAGCTTAAGTTAAGTGGGCTTCGTAGCCGTGCGGTTAGTGTCACCGAGGCATTGAGCCGCATCGTGCTAAGGAGTGTGGGTTCGATTCCCGCCTCAGGCTGAAAACTTTTCGAGAGGAATGTTTTCCGACTGTGCCACTGGGCGTTGCATGCTAGTCCGTTGTCTAGTGTGGTGCTTCCTTCAAAGGGCAAACAGCCCACTGGAAGCATTAACGTGTAGTGTCTTTTATAAAAAAATAGCTGTCCCACCCCTAGAAAAGTGTCGATGTATGTTTCATAATGTATTACAATAGATTCGAAAATAATTCAATGTGAAGCTAATAGGATTGAGAATCGCTTCATGCGATAGTTGAAATATAACAGGGATATGATCAGAATCAAAATCAGCATGAGTAACCAGTTGGCTACACAGGTGACTAGAGTCAGTTAAGACCAAATCAAAAGCAGAAGGCTTTCGAGAAAAGGAAAAACATGTAGGGCTATCAGGGATTTGAATTGAGAAAAATAAAGTTCTGCAGCTGGAATTGCTTTGTGAATTATTCCATAAGCGATGTTTGGCTTATATGTCACCAATGAAAAACAAATGACTTATTGCGATTCGATTTCTGCAAGTCAGTTTGAAGCAAATTAGCGTGCTGCCCAGTGAATTGGTAAGGCTAATAGTCAGCTATGAAAGTATATTTACCAAGCTGTATTTCAACAGAAACAGATGAAATTCCATGAACTTTGGTTTCTAATGATGAAAAATGTAAAATCATGATGGCAATTTCACCACATGCTTTATCCATTGGATCTCCGGTAATAATTATTTGACTGGTTAACTTACCAATTAATAGTCAAATCAATTACTTACGTTCAATCAGTCCATCTTCTACTGATTTCAACCCTTTCGCTGATCCTGAGTCACTGAGTCAGCTATACATGCAGCAGAAATTACTCCCAAGAAGCCACCCAACTCAGCAAACGAGACCCAAGATGATGGCAAAGGAGCAAGACAGCATACGTATCACATGTTCGTATGGTGTCCTCTACAGCATCTGTCAGAGGAAGTAGGGTAAAGTGGTTTAAAATGCAACTTTATGTTATATACAAATTGAATCCTTCTAGGAGTGATTCAACGAGTCAGGCCATTCTGCCCCATCAGTGCGTATTGGGCCATGTTCCCCTAGGTACGCTACCGAAGCATAGGAGCTCACTATATGTATACCCACCGGAATGATGCAATGAAATCATGCTGATTTCGCTCTTCACTTATGGGCCCGGACAAACAGGCGAAACGCTGCCTCCCGTTTCACGTGATTATGCTGATGTAGGATACGAACTGGATTAGGTTAGCACAGTGGGTATCGTACCCGCTAAAGCAGACAGCAGATATCAGCCTATGCACATGATGCGATAGCGAACCACTTGCGCGATGAAGGTTCATTTTCTTATCAATCAGATTCACATTACATTATAGGTAGCTTGTACAGTGCACGAGATAAAGCGACTTGACAGGATGCTGCTGCCGATCGAACGGGAGAAAGTAAAATTTGAATGATTGCAGATGTAGCGGAAATGAGATCTACTACATTGGTGCATAATTTTTCATTTTGCGAATCAATTATCTCTAATTGATAAAGCAGAAACTAGGTCAGCGGAAATCGTACGTTTTCTTGGTTTTTGCTCTCATTATTCAGGTGAAGTCGATTAAAGTTGCAAAAGAAGAAGGTTCAACCTATAGATAGAACACTTTGCCTGTTTTCCTTATTTTGCATACATAAGTTACTGAGTTCCATATTGTGATATTGATAATTCTGATGAAATATATTGTCTATTGCGGTATTTGGAAAGTGTATGATATTAGAAGTGTGACAAGCTAAAAGCAGCAGGGCTTGTTTTGAAGCATAATACTTATCAAAATGGTACTCAGTCTGAGCATGTAGAGATGAGTAAAATTTTTAGCTTGTTGTGGGTGTTTTAGATACCAAGCATTGTGCTGGTGAAAGTACGGGTTGAAAGCAAGTCAACCATAGCAGTAGCCATCATTGGATCGAACAGCACTGTCCTTGAGATAAAAAAAATTGTGGAGAAAAATCCGAATTGTTTCTAGAACTTCACAGAACTTGAGGAAGAATCTTTGTAGAACTAGCAGAGTGATCGCATATTCTTCATGGTGTTGCGGACAATATCGACCATACTGTAATCTATCATAGGTCAGTGGAAGAGACCTTCGTACATTTGAAGAGGGAGACAGCGAAGATAATTGTGACGATTAGCTCTACCAACTAAGATCATGGTTGCAGATTGAGACAGAGGAAGGGCTTAGGCAGTGGAAATGTGTTTGAAGTTATTGAAGAGTTTGCTTATCTTGGAATACTTGTGACACGTAACAATGGCACTCTATATTGAATTGGTTGCGAAAAAAAAATCATTGGTATTCTCCGTCCATTGAAAATCCAAGTGATTTGGATGATGCCGTTGATACTACAACATCATACACTATGGAAGCTTTTGAAGATGCATTCCATCTGCGGTCTGTGAAGACTTAAAGAGGGACCCCAAGGTGGAATTCCGATCTGACTAGGCTCAGGAAACAATGTAGAAGGAGTTGGAACAGACGCCGTTCAGCTAGATCAGATTCGTTCAAGTCGGCTCACAAGGCTTACAAGAAAGCTCTTCGTTCCGCTGAACGATCCGGCTGGAAAAACCTTTGCACAAATGTTTCCAGTTTGAGTGAAATTAGTCGGCTGAACATAATCCTTGCAAAATCTAAGGGTTTCCAAGTGAACAAAATTCGCTTACGTAGTGGTGACTTTACTTCTTCTGATGAAGAAGTTTTAGAATGTTTATTCAACACACATTCCCTGGATGTGTGGACTTAGCATCTACGGAAGAACCAAATGTCTTTTCATGTAGTTATGAGTCTCTGGCTTCGACTCGCAGTATCGTAACTACTGAATCGGCACTCAATAGTTTTGCTCTTTTCAAATCTCCAGGAGCAGATGGAATTTATACTGTTCTGCTTCAGAAGGGATTTGAGTTTACATGTTTTGAAAAAACTACTTGTAAGCAGTTTTGCTATCGGGTATATTCCCAGATCCTGGCGTGACATTACTGTAAAATTTATCCCGAAAGGAGGACGTGCTTCGTATGATGAAGCAAAGAGTTTTTGACCAATCAGTCTGACCTCTTTTCTTCTGAAACGTCTGGTAGGTATTATCGATCATCACATTCGTGATGTTTGTTTGGCAAACATGCCTCTTCATGTGAATCAACATGCTTACCAATCTGGAAAGTTCATAGTGACTCTTTTACACAAAGTTGTATACGATATCGAGAAAGCATTCACCCAGAAGCAATCCTACTTGGATGTTTTATTGGATATTGAGGGTGCTTTTGATAATGTGTCTTTCGATGCCATTTTGGAAGCTGCACGAAACCATGGGCTACCAACAATGATTACCAATTGGATTCATAAAACGCTCAAAGTCCGACATCTCTTCTCGACATTGCGTCAAGCAGCGATACGAAAATTGATTGACTGCGGATGTCCCCAAGGGGGAATGTTGACTCTCTTTTGTGGAATCTATTATCAGATACGCTGCTATTGAGGCAACTCAATAATAGCGGTTTTCCAACTTTGCCGACAACTATCTAGCTTTGATAGTTGGTATGTGCATAAGCACCCTATTCGACCTGACGCAAAGTGCTCTTCAGGTAGTCGAGAGTTGGTGTCGTCAATATGGCCTTTCGGTTAACCCGAATACAACATCTATTGTCCTTTACGGAAAGACGAAACCACGATGGAATTCGACCTTTACGTCTTTTTGGCACTGAGGTTAATGTGACTGATTAAGTTAAGTATGTCGGAGTCATTCTAGATCCCAAACTTTCATGGACACATTGATTTCAGAGTGAGTAAAAAGCTTGCATAGCCTTCAGTCAATGCCGGCAAACCTTTGGTAAAACCTGGGACCTCAAACCCAAGTTATCAAATGGATTTACGCAACAGTTGTTCGACCAATATTGTCATATGGATGACTTGTGTGGTGGCAAAAAGGCGAAGAGAGAACAACCCAATCAAAATTGGGCCATCTCCAAAGGATGTGCTTGATGGCGATGTCTGGTGCGTTCTTCACGACCCCCACGGCAGCGCTCGAGGCACTTTTCGATGTTGTGCCACTACCAGGGCCGTCCATTTTCAATTCATTGAAAGCATTTTCAGTCTCCAACTGACTGACTCAAGCTTCCCTTTCGATTGCAACTCTACTGTTTCGTTTCAATCCGACAAACATTTCCTTTCATCGCAGCAAGCGTAGTCTTTCATTTCTTTCGTGCTGCCTGTGTGTCGCGCGTCATCTATCAGAGCCTCACCGCAGCGAGCTGAACTTTCAATCAAAATTTTAAATGAACGACGTGGTGGCCCGCATACTTTCTCTATCTTAATTTATTACCTAACAAGTTTTTTACATTACTATTGCAAATAATAGGTAAAATCCAATTTGAAACATTTTGATAGATTTCAATGAAACGAAGTTCTTACGCTTTCATTTCACCTTTCTTGTTCGCTGCTTTCAATAAGGTAACGAAACGAATGAGTGGTGAAAGAAGAACGAAGCGACGCAGTTGTTCGTCACCATCGAGACGATGCAACCAAGCCTTCGTGTTTCACAAAATGCTTTCGAAAATGCACAGCCCTGGCCACTACACAAACTTAAACAAGAAGCACTTTCTTGCTCTTACCGGTTATGGGTACTGGATCTACTGGAGAATAATCCGGTGAATCGTAAATCTACACACACTTCGTTGTTTCTGCTTTTGGTGAGTTTGGACAAAATGGTCCTTGCTCCAAGTGATCTCACAATTGCTTGTCACTTTCCTTGCAGGTCATTTACCACACAATTCCCTTCACGGAAAGACTTGACGTCTGGCTCTTTGGAAAGCAGTATATCAAACAATATAGTATGTTACACTGATGTTCCCTTCTTGAAGGTAGAGCTGGCGCTGGTGTACATTGTCGTGAGCTAAGGCTGGATCAGTTTTACTCACTTGGTAGAAACTGCACCATTTATTTAGGCGGAAATAATTGCTCTTATGTGTGGAGTGCAATCAGCCGGTTTGTTTGTTTTCGTGGCGTCCGCGATTTTTTTTTTCTCGATTCGTTTCGTTGGGCAGTGCTTCGGGAAGCCCAAGCAAGCCGGTTTATTTGTTTTTCGTGGCGTTGGTGTAGTGTTCGATACACGTTGAGCGAGTGCGAAAAAAAAAAATACTCGTATTCATTAGAGGATGGATTACCAACTGGTGAGCTCGTTTCATGCTTATGATTACACAATTGTATCGAGGCAACGTTACGTTTTTTTTTGTATTTTTCAAACAAGCTATGGATTGTTCGTTACGACAAGTGTCGGCATAAGCCCCAATTCTGTTTTGAATAATTTTAATATATAAATACCTTTCCATTTTCGTCATTACTAAGAGTAACCTTTGAATAGTTCGACATTATAAATGTGGGTGTACCATAGGGTTACGTATTTCAATAAACACAATTTTTTTTCTTGTCATTACTTTGGTCCTTTTATTATCGTTTTTTGGATATATCGGAGACCTCTCACTCCGTTTTTTTTTGTTACGGTTTGGAGACCTCTCGCTCCGGCAGATACTAACTCATTCTCAGAGACCGCTAGCTGATTGTTTTTTTTTCCTAAAAACTCCAGCTTTGCACGTCGTTTTCCCAACACCATTTTCTACATCTTTTGTATTTTCTTTTACACTATCATTTTTTTTATGACTTTAAACTCAATCGTAATGTTTCACGCACGTGGCTTGCCGCCCACGTGGCAAGCCGCCATGTTTTGGTTTCGCATATCTATTGCTCGATTTATTTTCTAAGTTCCATTAGCAATGATCTTGATGAAACAGATAAATACTTACACTGCGCCATTGTCGTAACGAATCCTTTTTTTTTTTAAACCGCCGAAAACCAAAATTCATCTGATTTTACCTTCGTTTATGCACCTCACTTTTTGAGTCAATCTGATTCAAATATGTACGTCCGAACGCGCCAACATATGCCAACAGAATGGTCTCACCATACCGTCGTGCTGACTTCGAACCTCTCATGCTGGATTTATGTTGCCGACTACCGACGCATAAGCGAAACGAACGGTGTGGCCACGCTAGCGGTTTAACTCTGGCTAGGGCGAAATTCACCATGCGCATGAGATAGAAAAATGAGTACTAATGGTTTGAGCTATTATTTGCGTGAAGGCATCGGCGGTTGCTGCTGTTGATGTGGCACCTCACGTGGCCGACACGCGGTTCTCCTCCGGAATCCGGAATCCGCTACTGCTACTCGCTCATCGGGTTGCCGTTCTCAACGGCACCTCACGCGGGATTCGTGGTCTAGGGTACAGCCGTCATCTCGGTGGTAGTCATTAACGATGGCTTAGTCGGTAGCGTGCGTGACTCTCACGCGGGGGTCACTGGTTCAAAACCGGTCCAGGACGCTCAAAGGAACTTCACTGGTTGTTGACACGGAAATATGCTGGGTTGCTGAATGTCGGTCCGAAACCGACTCGCTCGCTGTTGCTGAAAACTCCGAAACTGGAAAGCAGGGTCGAAAACAGTCGCTAACTAGAGGGTGGTGTGACGGGCATTGCAACTTGCCACGAACCTAGTTGGAAAGAACGTCGCACAATACGGGGGACATTCAGGACTTGCACCTTGAACACATTATTCTACACCTGAATTACCTGTCGCTTCAACTAGTCGCACTAAAACCGCCAACTCGCAGAAATCACTACTAAAGCACTTGATTTTGCCTTACTGAGCTACTTGAGAGATAAATAAGGAATGAAATCTAAATTAGCAAAATTCAAAGACTTTTCACGTTAAATTTAGTTCACCTGAACTATCACACTACGGCGTGGTAAATCTAAACTTGGACCGCTCTCGCCTTTTCCGCAGACCAGGACGAAGTAAATGAATCAAGTTCAAGGATCCTCAGAATGAGCGCATGCAAATCTTCGTCGCCTAAAATTACGCGAAATCTACGAAGTAGAATTTCGCGAAGGTCAAAAACCGCCTTCACGTATACCGTTTTGTCTCAAATTCCGAACAGACTCATATTCCGAACACTCCGTTTTTGTATGACGATTCGGTTGAAATGTTTCGCTGAAATATGTCATCAAATAACCAGGAAATGGCAGTCGATTGCAATTCAGTTTTAACGTCTTTAAATGTATTTTATACATCGGGAGTATTGATGATTCTTTAGTTCAAGACCAGTAAAACTAGCTTGAATAAATTTATTTGCGAAATTACTCATTTGAATACGCTTTATTCGTGCTGTTCGGAATTTGAATCAAGGTGTTCGGAATATGAGACAGAATGAACGCAGTGTTCGGCATTTGAATCAAAATTTTGTTCCATACTTTTACGTTAAAACAATACTAAACAAGTTCAAATAACATTTTTATCAGCACACTACACAGCTAACAGTTAGGCTTTCCGAAGAAATTAAAACTTTTACAAATATCAGTTATTTTATGCCTGCCAGATGCATTTGAAGTCACTGCTGGTCTTAAGTGTTCGGAATATGAGTCAAAACGGTACTGCCCATAACTGCACATTTGAAACATTCGACAAAAGTACCGTTTTGACTCATATTCCGAACACTTAAGGACAACAGTGACTTCAAATGCATCTGATTGGCATAAATTGGCTGATATTTGTGTAAATTTTAATTTCTTCGCAAAGTCTAACTGTTAGCTGTTGGGTGTACCAAAAATAATGTTCATTTAATTAGTTTTAGTATTGTTTTTACGTGAAAGTATGGAACAACATTTTGATTCAAATGCCGAACACTGTGTTTATTCTGTCTTATATTCCGAACACCTTGATTCAAATTCCGAACAGCACGAATAAATCGCATTCAAATGAATAAATTCGCAAATAAATATATCTCAGCTTGTTCTACTGGTCTCAAACAAGCGAATCATCACTACTCTCGCGGTAAAAAATACATTGGAGAGGTTAAAATTGAATTTCAATTGACTACTATTTCCGTGTTATTTGGTGACATATTTCAGCGAAACATTTCAACCCAATCGCCATACAAAAACCTAGTGTTCGGAATATGAGTCTGTTCGGAATTTGAGACAAAACGGTAGGCATTGAGTAAATTGAATACAAAGTGTGCATTTTATGACAATATGGTAGGAAACCAAAATTTCTCAAAATTACCAGGCACTCAAAAGTGCTTATTTTAGGCGGATTTTTTGTACAACTCATATCGCATACTAAATGAAAAGTCAGAATATAATTCTGATAGCAATTTCATCGCTTTTACATTACGAGACTCATTTATAATCTCAACGTGACTGTTATGCGATTATAACTACCAATGTGACAAAACAAGTTGGTATTTTTTCGAATTTTCCAGGGCAATCTCACAGATTTCAGTAAGTTCATCGAAAGTATTTATCATTTGATGACTCTCCACAGCATTAACTCGAATTCGACAAAAATGTCGAATGTAACTGTTATGCAGTAGCCTGGGACACGGTTATATGAAAAATTTAGATTCTCGCTCCAGTCCACTTTTTAGATTGCATTTAGGTCCCATAACAACTGTGCAAAATTTCAGCTCGATCGGAGAAACTATATTTTAGCGCCAGCTGTTCAAAGTTTGTATGGAATTTACTTTTCACGTGTCGGATTGTTTCGTGGTCTTCGGCAATATTCTTCATCGTAGAAATACCTATCGAGGTCTCTGTTCAGAATTTTTATAGAGGTCAATGGGCGACCTCTGGCGATTTTTCTTTGCAAAAGTAAGTTTTCCCATAGTAAATCCCATACAAACTTTGAACGGGTGGCGCTAAAATATAGTTTCTCCAATCGAGCTGAAATTTTGCACAGTTATTATGGGACCTAAATGCAATCCAAAAAGTGGACTGGAGCGAGAATCTTAATTTTGTCCCACACTATTATGCAGTTATGGGCAGTATACTACTTTATCTATCCGTCGGGCGAAAGCATTAAATTTCTCTAAGCGGGCACGATCATCCAGCTCGCTGCCCTCCTGAAGTTTTATAAAAGACATAGGGGGTTAACGATACTTGCACCCAGGTCGATGCCCGAGCCTAGAACACGGTCTTCTGGAAAAAGATCGTTTGGCTGTCGATTTACGCTCAGCCAGAACAGGGAACTCATTCTGTAAATGGTATGCGGAGTGGAGCAAATGAACAAATGAACTCGAATTCATTATTTCACTCAAGGTGAGAGATATCTACAAGGGGTATTTCAATGGTTGAATTCAACATATAGTATTTATCTGTACACCGTAAACTAATATTCATTTTTAATTCAATTACTCATGGTACCGCCACACCTTTGCTCTTCCATCGGGTAGATGATGAAATAGGCACAAATATGGCGATGGCACAAATGTCTCAACTGGTAGGGAACGTGCCTTTGAATCCGGCTTTCTAATACCTGATACCTGTGTCCAATAGAACAGAATTAATAAAAATTATAAGATATGAATAAATAATTATTAATAAAGGTATTCCAAAATTCAGACTATAGAAATTTAAACAATGATTTTTCAAAAAATATTATGACCTAATCTACCAAGCATGAAAAAAAGGACTTAAACTTTCATTTCAGATATAATTTGATTGAAATTGCACTATTAAATTGAGGTTAAATCGATTTTTTCAACATGCTTGCAGTCTCCATACGAAGATATTCGTTTCTCTTGTATGGCCAAATACAATACTTTTCTAAACCAATAAAAAATAACTTTTGAGCATCGGAAGTATGATGAACATTGATGATAAGTATTTTTATACACAAGAAGTTTGAGTTCTGAGGCAAATTAAGCAAATAAATTGCCATACAAGCTGGAAAACTTGCATGCAAGTTGGTTTAAATAGTCAAATTTATCATTTTCAACAGCCAATATCTCAAAAACTAGACGTGCTATGATATTTCTGTAAATAGCAATGGATTCAGCAACCCTTAATTAAGTAGATAGCGGTATTTTGGTGCTTGAGACAAAATCGTGTTCCGCAGTGCTATTTAGGGAGATAAATGGAGGGAACAATGATTCCAGGCCATTTATCTGAATTCCCACATTTTTTATATCAATTGAAAAAATATATTTATAAGCATGTTCAAATTTCACAAATAATTGTTAATCATGGTCTAATAGCTTATCAACGTGATTCCTATGACCAAACAATCTTCCCACAATCTAACAAACATCCCTCCCAGTAACCTTTTTGGACATGCAGAGGTAAACATGATCTCCAAATAGTAAAGGTTACGCACTAACATTCTTTCCCCCAATCCCACCTGACTGCAAGGACGTGGCCGGCGTTGTTATTAACCCTGTAAAAATAGAGGTACTGAATCATGCACAATGAAGTAGATTATGGCAACCTTTTATGGAACCCAGATTATGGAACAAACCTTTTTTGAGATCACCCTTTTGGGCAGTCTCAGTATCCATCCAGGAACCATTCCTGCTTACACTCATGTTTAAAATTTAAACGAAAAAAATAACATTCTCATCTCAGGGTAGTTTTGAACAGCACGATTGGAATTTGAAGATAGACTCAATAATGGGCATCCTTGCACTCTTCTCGTAGGTTTGTCCCACCAAGAACGATTTTCTACCCCAGAACTATCCCCCATGCACATAGTAGTATACCAACCTGTTACATTCCCTCCGTCCGGGCCGTACGGATAGCGAGAACCATTCTCACCACTTGTCGCACTACTGCTGCCACCGCAAGAACAGCAAAAGCACGACATTTTACGATTATTGCAGTTCTATAATTGCGCACTCTGACTTCGGGTCGGTCGGGTCTTGAAAACGGAGCGCGCCACTTTCTCCTCTCGGCTGCGTATACGTACGTATGTTGTGGCTGTTGGCTGATAATAGAAAACGGCCACAGCGCGCAGACGATGTCTTGGTGGCCTTTGGAATGACGTTGCTGGATTAAATAATCTCCTATAATGTGGCTCGTGGAGCTAGGCAGGAAGACACGACATCGATTTCACTGCTTGACACATATCCTGTGAATTATCATACCTAGTGCAAATGCCAATGTAGACTTGAGTCTGGATCATGGATGATCTCCAATCGCATCAAATTGATACTTTCTTAAAAAAATATTGGTCAACGTCGAATCGCGACCAGCATCAGTTGTCAATCTCCGAAGTTAACACCGAATTGTGAGCTGTTTTGCATAAACAGGAATTTCTTCAGTAGACACACGCAACGTACACAAATAACATTGACCTTCTCGACATTCACATTCGGTAAACATTTTGGATTGGATTAGCCTGTCACTGTTTTCGTTGTTACGCGAGACGAGTTGTATGTTCCACACTAACTTTTCAAAAGGTCACAACTTGTATGGTCCACGTGCTGTTAGTAAAACACATTCAAATGACGCCTCTAGCAGTTCTAACGGTTAACGATCCATTGATGTAGCTCTGCAGCGTGGAAATTCTCGTCTGACACACATATTTCGATTCGTTGCGCCCGGTTTTGATTGAGGCGAAATCAACCATCACGAGATAATAACACAAAACACGAGTAAAAAAACTTCCGAGGTCGCCGTGCCAAACAAGAAACTCCACCCAGGAGAAAAGATGATGACCGGTGAGAGCACCCAAGCATCCGATTAGATAATGCAGGTACGATTGACTGAAGGTGGAATCAGCGTTTTTTTTTCTTTCTCGTTTGGAAACTGCACAAGATATTGAAGGCACGCTCTTAGGCAACCAAGATCGCGAGAGTATGGGGCATCCGACTGGATCACGGCGACGCGACGAGAGATACGCTGCGCGATCTTACGAATCGTGAGAGAATCTGCATGTCTCAAATACTTGCTTAAGCTGTACACATGTGTGGTGGGCGATATAATTTTGAAAGTGTGCTGATCAGTTGTTTTTACTCGTTTTACGAATGGTTTGTGCCGATAGGTTGCGGAATTTTATGAATATTAAATGAAATGTAGATGAATAAGCTATCAATATGGATATTGTGGTTAAGCAGTGGTTCCTAATCTTTTGATGCTGTGATCCCTTTGAAATTCTTCACCGAACCCTCAAATTGATGCTAACGAAATCAATGCTTATGAAAATAAACTCATAATGATTCAACAGATATTGTTTTGGATTACCATATGTTTACCATAATGTTTCGCAACGAAGATTATAAAAAAACTTCCTAAATAGATCAACATTTGGCCATTTTTCAAAATGTTGTTTTTTCATAAAAAGAAAACACTTATTGATTGAAAAACAAGAATTTAAAAGATATTGTGAATCGTAAAGATATTCATGATATGTTTTCTCTAGAAGTGACCATTTTCAAGTTATTACAAGTTATATGTAAACTAGAGTGCAGAGCTACTTGGGCACTTTCAAGATTCACATTGGTATTAACCCTCTAATACCCAAATTTTTATTTTCAATCTAAATATCATTTTTCGTTATCTAAAATCGTTCTAAACACGTTTTGGGCAATGATTTATTTTTATTTGCAAATTTATGAATTTCTATTTTTGATTTTTATAATTTTTATTTTTGAACATCCCTATCCTTTTTCATTTTTTCTTGAAACCTCTCCTGATTACTGATTTTTGGCAATAATAAAAAATCACATTTTTACGGTACTTTGGAAAATATATTTTTTTTAATTTTTTTCTGGAGCATATTTTATTTTCCGTGTAATTAACGGAAAAACAGGTTTGAAATTATTTCAATACCATAAGGCTCTTCTTCCATGATAGGTTGATTGTAGAAAAATATTAGAGATACGTTTTTTTGTATTACACGTTAAATTAACCCCAGGCATTTGTAGGTTATATAAGAATACAATGTTTCAAACATTTTTCAAAAATACAAAAAAGTTTCAAAAGTCATAAAAAACTTCCCTTATATGCGTGTTATGAGCCGAGGTTTAAGCCAAAAATAAAATCATTTTGATTTCCGAGCTACAAAAAAATACACAAAATTGCAAAGTGTACCCCGTCTAAAGGCGGGGTTGGGTATTAGAGGGTTAATATTCTCGCGTTGTATGCTATTATTCATTACATAATATATGCACGTATATCGCCTCAACTTTTGTACGTAGAAGGCTTTTTAGCGAGATCTTATAAGTAAAATTTTGCACATATAAAGCCTCCAGGTAATTTTGTTATTCGTGCATTTTGGTTGTCTGAGTAAGGTATACCTAGGGTTCAGAACCACTTGGGATGGAAGTGCCCATTCACTTTGGCATGGGGATTTTCACGACCGAATCGTCTGAAACTTTGCAACAAGAAGCACTTTTATATGATGCATATTGTGGCCCAATATGAGCTCAGTAGCTTTCAAAAAACCCCACTGCCGAAGTGAATCAAAAGTGGCAAGAATAGGATCCGGCTTCCTATATTCAATCAATACTAAAATAGGCCATTGTTATTAATTAATCGCGATTGTCCATCAAGAACAATAAATTTTCAAATAGGGAGTTGAATCCTATTCTTGGCAATTTTGATTCACTTCGGCAGTGGGGTTTTTTGAAAGCAACAGAGCTCATATTTGGACACACTATGTGTCGTACTGAAGCGCTTCTTACTGCAAAGTTTTAGACAATTCGGTCGTGAAAATCCCCATGCCAAAGTGAATGGGCACTTCCATCCCAAGTGGTTCTGAACCCTATACCTTACCCAGGCAACCAAAATGCACGAATAACGAAATTACCTGGAGGCTTTATATGTGCAAAATTTCACTAATAAGATCTCGCGAAAAGGCCTTCTACGTACAAAAGTTGAGGCGATATACGTGCATATATTATGTAATGAATAATAGCATACAATGCGAGTGTATACATTTTCTACCGAACTAACCTGTAATTTTATGCGACTTAACCTATGATAACAAATGTTGATTTGACAGCTGCTACGGATTGATTCGACTTAATTTGTACACACTTAAATTATTTTACGGATTCTTGTGAAATCTCAACAGCTGAACGGCTCGGTAAAATAAATTAACGGAGTACGGTAAATTTTCACAGTACACCCGATTCTGTTTTTGCACGGATTTTTTTTACACGGCCGTGCAAAAAAAGTTTCCATACATTTTTTTTCGTCAAAACCTTATTTTTGTATGAAACGTCGAGAAATGATGTTACTTTTTTTTGCACGGTTTTTGAAATTTTGAACTGAAAACTTTTTTTGCATGGTACGCATCCCCCGTGCAAAAAACAGAATCGGGTGTATTAGGTAAAAATTCACCGGAATCCGTAAAATTCCGACAAAATTACGATGTTTTATTTCATCGAACTGTTCAGCTTTTGAGATTACGTTGAAATTCACTGTAAGAGGTTAGTATGTACGAGTATACGGGACGAAACATAATATATAAATGAACTAAAAAAAGCGTTTTATGCGAGGAAACTTTTTCGCGACTTCTGGTTGTCTGGGTGTTTTTCACAACCGATCTTTAGATACCCGGAGAATTTTTCGAGCTCATTTGAAGATAAATGAAAACGACAGCTCTAGGCTTAGTTACATCCCGATGAAAATCAAACAACTCGTAATAATCTATGCATACCATATTTAGGTATCATACCATAATGAGGTATTGTTCAGCAGTCAATACCTTAATTTGATATTTTAATAATATTAAAAAAAAGATATAAAACAACCAAAAATACTTCATTGTACTTCAGGTATTGGACTACTATTGAACAATTTTACTTTTATATGAAAATTCATCAAGTGTTTTTATAGGTATGTCAATACCTGATCTTATTATTAGTTTGATGTTTGTAGAATATAGAGAATGACATATTATTTGCGGTATTTTACTCCTTATGCAGGGCTCATTCATAAATCACTAGTACACCGTTGAATATTTAATATGTCATGATGGGTCAAATGATTTTCAACATCATGTATACGCGCTTCACATCAAGAGTTTGAGATCAGCTTGGCATGAGCGCACAAAAATAACCGCGCGCTTGAGCACTTGTAATTTAATTTTAAAACGGTGAGTTGTGGGTGGTTGGTCTGTTCCACAAAATTGTTTAATTTCAGAAGTCTCACAAATTTGCAGAACACACCGACTTTCCACGGCTTACTGTTTTCGAATTAAATTAAAAAGTCTTTCGGTTACTTACTTTTGTTCTTGAATCAACCCTCTGAAACTCTATGTTAAATGACTGCAATGTAATAATTCCCTTACAGGCAAAATTTCAAGTTATTTGTAGTTCGTCAACCAAATTTCAGCCAATTGGGACAACCAGAAGCTGAGATACAGCACCCCAAACTTGGACATTTTGTATGGAAAAACAGCATTTGGTTACTAACTTATGTCACTGACTGTTTATAGATAGATAAAATTGATTGAAATACTCCCAACAATGACATCTAAACATTTAAACGGAATCTTATGCCCTTCACAGCGTCCTTACAACTAGGTCTAGCTTACTTAAAAAGCGAAAAAGCTATAATTTTTAATACAATGAAAAGCCATACTTTTATCATATCTCAATCTCAATCGATTTTTCATTTCATCGATTCACTTCGTTGGTAGTATATTATCAATCATAGCACTATTGTCGCTTGTTTTTCCACTTTAACAGTGAATTATTATAGAAATTGGTAGCTTTAAGAGAATCCGTAACAAACATAGATCTAAAAATAAGATTTTTACTCTAGCAAGCGTCATATCACTGCTCAAGTTTATTCATACACTTCAACATCTCTAATTGATGATAATTTAGCACTTCGGATCGGTTTGAACCGTTTTTTTTGCACCGAAATCAATAAATCAATAATCAGTGAATCAACAAAGTCAGCCATCTTGAGCTCGATGTGGATTCGGCCAAAGCTGAGGAGAGAACACGATAGGGATGTTCTGGTATTCTCAATATGTCGTAATTTTAATACGTTTCTTTACACATTCAAAATTTTTAGAATCAAACATAAAGTCAATAAAATTGAGTTTCAGAATCGTTCGAGGTATTTTATCATTGGGGGCATACCAGATGGACACAATTTTGAAATCCAAGATGGCGGCCTTCAGTTTCGGAAAATCGTTGAAATCCATATATGCAATATGGGTGTTTTCGGAACGGGCATGACGAGAGGATGACGAAAATCGATGGCCGACGCCATTTTGAAATCCAAGACGGCGATCCCATTTTGGGAAAAAAAAAATTGAAAACCCATGCAATATTAATATTTTTGGAACAGACACGACAAGGGGATGACGAAAATCGATGTCCGACGCCATTTTGAAATCAAAAATGGCGTCCTTCGGTTTGTAAAAATCGTTAACAACCCATGATATATGGGTATTTTCGGAACGGGCGCGGCGAGGGGATGACGAAAATCAATATCCGACGCCATTTTGAAATCCAAAATGGCGGCTTTCGGTTTGGGAAAATTGTTGAAACCCCATGCAATACGGGTATTTTTGGATCGGGCACAACGAAGGGATGACGAAAATTGGTGTCTGACGCCATTTTGAAATCCAAGATGACCTTTGATTTGGGACAATCGTTGAAAGTCCATGCAATATGGGTATTTTCGGAACGGGCACGACGAAGGGATTTAGAAAATCCATGCCGGGACCACTAGTTTTGGATAAATTTGTAATTAATTTTGAGTATCTATTTTATGCATATTGACTGGTGTAATGTAAACAGAATATGGTGATATTCATTTAATGATGATATTGAAATTTAAGAGAATCAATGTTTTAAAATAAGTTCTTTATTTCTCGAGATGTCCAAGACTGAGTTGTGATCAATTTTATCTTTGAAAACTCATTGTGCTTTATTTTATCATTTCATAATTATATCTTCGCATTTAACTCCAAAATTGTAAATTATAGAGAGTTAGTCATTGAAATCATTAGGTTCAGTGCTTCTAATGATTCACATTACAGACGTATTCCGAGGTGGTAGCATCCTCTCAGATAACAAAGAAATTTTCTGGTTGTTTAGACTTTGACAAATTAAGCCACTTTGCATATTCAGTTTTCATTCCAAAACTTATCAGGACTATCATTTGAAACGGGTCAAATGGAAAATTACCCCATTTTTTTAAATAATGTAATTGAAAAATGGTTACTCCTACAATAAAGTGTTGTGTGGACCACTTGTACATAATTGTTCTAAATTTTATTATTATATCATATTATATTATATTAAAATATTATTATCTAAATTTTATCTAAATCTTATTAGTGGCCTACACTGAAATAAAAAGATTTTCAAAACTTAAATTCGATTCAAAAAATGACTGTTTTTTTATTTCAATCAAATTTTATCTTAAGGTTACACATCTCGGAATCCAAACATGGCAGGCACAATGGCCTGTTTGTGCCCCTATTCACGATTTCAAAGGCACTAATCTGCTGAAGTAATGAACGTACAAAGTAAATCTTCTTATTTTATGCTTTCTGATAGTGCACGAAGCTAAAATAGAAATTGCACTGTAGTTTGATGCTTCTTTCGCAAGATTTGTGCCTTCAAAGTTTTGGTACATTATTGAATTTTGATTCCAAGCTGTAAGATAGACAGTAATGTTTACTACAAACCGTCCATTCATCGCGAGATGTGTACTTTTGAGAAAAATAGTTTTTGAAACAAAATTTTTTTCTTGTCTTAAATGCTTATTTTTTAGTATGCGCGTGTTATTTTGCAACAAATCTAAACAAGTGAAAGTAACAACCATTCCAGAATTCAATGAAGCTCCATAAGTTCGTCTATTTTGTATGAGCTTACTTTAAATTATCTAGAAAAAAATAGACAATAGGGTCCTGAAGCCCTGTTCCAATTTTAGTGCCAAACGCTCAAGTTTAGGCCAAAAACACATGTTTATTCAATTTTTGAAATGGTTTTGGTTTGTTTAAATCCAAAAAATATTTTTTATATTTTTTTAGATTTTGTCAAACCCCTTGGTTTAAACTCAAATTTTGGGTATATTTTGTTTTCCGTGTCTCTCTAAAAATGTCAGATAGAAACAACCCCAGTGTTAAGACTAAGACCCTTGTGGTGTTTTGGTGTGTCGACTAAGTGAACGTCAAACATGATCAAAAGTATCAAGGTTCATTTATAGACCAAATTTTTAAATTTAAGTTTAAATATGATATAGCCGTTATTTCAGCGGGAAATTTTTTCTAAAGTAGTTGCATTAACATGCTCTTTCATGTTATTTAATAAAACAAGATTTCATTAACCCGTATAGGCCTGAGTGAAAGCAAAAATCCTAAAACCCTCACCGCTCAGAGAATTCTTAATGGATTCAAATGATTTTTTGTCACTATACTGGCACACATATCTAATTTCTAGTGGACAGAGCAACGCGGAAATATTCATGTGGTCGGAGTCATTCCGGTGAATCACTGGGTCAAGTCAGGTAAAAAAGGGCTATTTTTTGGGACATGCCAAGTTACTTTTATTTATCTGCAATGACAATCATTCTAATTTGCAAAAATCATTAAGATCTGACATAAATCATTTGAATCCGTCAAAAATTCTCTGAGCGGTAAGGATTTCAGTATGTTTGCTTTCACTCAGGCCTATACGGGTTAAACATTTAAGGACCTTATTATCTACAAGACATTCATGCAACACGTTTTTAGGAGTTTCCATTTTCAATCCCATTATTAAAAAAAAAAATCGGGTTGAAAATTTTGGGTATCATCAAATGACAGTTCAGATAATTTTTTGGAATACTACTTATGCTAAGCGGCTTATTTTGTCAAGGTTCACACATCCACAAAATTTCATTGAAATCAGAGAAGGTGCTGCCAAACCGGAATACGATTTGGCGTGAAGTGGATTTATACCATTAAGAAATAATCATATTTATTCCAACGAAAGAAAAAAATGAAATTCGACCAAAAGCTTTATGGAAATTTTTTTGTTCAAAAATTCTTTACCATATGCATTGTTCATAACATCTGATTCCTATTAACATTTTAAGATTAAATTTAAAATATTTGAGAATGAAGCTTTTTTGTTATATTACAATCAAAAGTTTAATAATGAAAAACAAAATAATAGAATCAGTGTACATTTTTTTACGTCATCCAAATGGAATCTTTTCGCTTAAATCCAGAGCTCGGAAATCAGATTATCTTCAATAAGTCAAAATTGTCGTGTTTTCCATAGAAAACGCTTACTCTACAATACTGAAGGCATGTGTCAAGGGCAATCCAAATCAAAGATGGTCGAGTATGGCGAGTGACCGATTTGACATGGACATCGTCACTTAGGATTTGGCTGCACAAAACAAGGTATTTTTTCAAGCTTTAAAAGAAAATTCATAAAAAATGTAGGCATAGCAAACTACGGTTGAATCTTTTTAATTTTTTGCTGGATTCCGCTCATAATTTGTTGCAGAGAGTAGTGGTTGATCCATCAGGGCGTTATTGTCATTCTATTTACCCGAAGATAAAGGTAGTTCCTTTGTTTAAAAACTTGTATGTTGGGCGTAATTTTATCTGTTCTTTTTCTGGATTGATGTCCAACCATTATACTTGTAGTAGTTATTTGTACCGCATGAATATCATAGATTCAAATATTTGTGAATGCAATGAGTCTTATGAACACATTGATCATATTGTTTTTAGATGTTCTCGCTTTAATGAACCACGAGAACCTTTTTTTGAGTCAGAAAACTGCTGGAACATACTGTTCGTGATATTGTGGGAAATAAACGTCTTCCTATATTGAAAATTCTATATAAATATTCAAATGAAATTTCTTATAATGTTTGATATTTGCTGTTTTGTTTTCTGCTATCTTTTTACTTTCAGCTTTAACTAGTCCAGGATTGGCACATGGGACATGTTAATGGTTGGCTCTGTGAATCGTGTGGATGGACCTTAACTATGATGACCTCACTTAAAAGATATTTGCTCCGCAATGGATCTGCTCCGCAAAAACCTTTAAATATATATGCCTTTTTGAGAAAGATTTCGAAAGGAAATCACTCAAAGGGGCTTTTCCCTGTTTCAATTTTTTTTAAGTTAATGAACAATAATAATAATAATAATAATAATAATTGTGTTGCTGGCCCTTGTGGGAATCAGTCGTGTCCGGTTCACGGAAGAAAAAGTGGTGTTGTGTCGCTTGCTCCATTGAATTTCATCATAATCTCAACAGCTGAACATTTCTGTAAAATAAAACGTTATAATTGCGTCGAAATTCAACGGATTCCGGTGAAATTTTACCGAAAACTGTAAAAATTTACTGTACTCCGTTAATTTATTACACCGAACTTTTAAGCTGTTGAGATTACGGTAAAATTCATGGATTCCTGTAACATAATTTAAGTGTGCAGTACTTCCAACAAATTATTTTTGTGAAATGCCAATCACTCAATACTGGTCAAAAGTAAGGTCCCCAATTCGAACAATGCCTTCTGTTTTACAGTTGATTGTGATATTTTGAAACAAAAGTAATCGAAACAAATCATATTAAATATACTTCAAGAGAAATGCATTCTACTTACTGTTTGTTTGTGTAAGGAAACGTTCGAAATATAATTTTAAAAAGCTTAGTTACTAGTCGAAATAAACAAAACTGATTTTCAATAAGCTCACCTGTTACACATAAATAATGAACACATGTATATTGTCAATCAATTTCACTTATAGAGTCTGATTATTTGAATTGTGTTCAACACAAATATTGAAATTTTCACTTTTTACTATCACTTGACACACTTCACAGTGAATTAATATCTACCCTGCTAGACATTCAATTCACTCGTCATTCAAGTGTTTGCATCCTCTTAAGTTGGCCCAATTGCTTTTGATGTTTCTACTTTTTACTGTAGCAGAAATCTGTCGGAGTTTCGCTCTCATATTGGCGTGTGTGCTTTGAGAGTGAGAGTTGGTGTGTGCGCACACGGATTTTTTTTATTGCTTTCATCTTGTGTCAAGGCTTTTATGAGTGTGAACGTTCATAATTTTCAAAAGAAAGGGTGCCGGTATCGATAGTGGAATTAAAACCTAAGAACAAAAATGCCTAAAGTTCTATAATCGATCCTGCTTTTCATGAAGAGGATGGACAGATTAATGCAGTGGTTCCCAACTTTTTTGAAGCGGCGACCCCCTTTGAAGTTCAAAAATACAAGGTACTAGGCAAAAAATCTTTTCAATATTCCAATAAGGAGCTTCCATAATGAATTTTGATCACATTCTATTAAAATAAAATATGGTAAATAAATACTATATCATCACCATGATTCACTTTCATATTGGAGTTTTGTTACGGTAAAATTGTCTGAAATTCAGCAGTAAGATGCACACACGACATATTTTTCATATTTTGAAATAATAATAGCTCAGTAGCTTCTGAGAACTCTCTGTTGAAGTGAACCAAAAGTGTCGGGAATGAAATACCTAAGTAACCAAATAGCACTTCTGCCTTGCGTGTTAACATAGTGCTATTATAGAGTTAGCTAAATTAGCTGTATAATAGCCCTATAAGTCCAAAAAGGCTGATTAGCGTGCTAGTGGTTACTTGTTTATGTTTCCTTTCTATGTTCTCAAACAAAAAAAAGCCAACTATTAGGATTAAGGATTAAGGATTGCCTCGGAAATCATACCAGACAATTTTCACAAGATTTGAAAAATTTGTTCAAATATTATCCAAGGGTTTTCCTAGAACTCCATCAAGGTCTTGCCAAAAAATTGGAATATTGCCAGATATTCACAACGCATCGTCTCTGCTGGGGGTGGGACACTTCGCATAAAGACGTTTCGCATAAGGACGTTTCGCATAAGGACGTTTCGCATAAGAACGCTTCGCATAAGGACGTTTCACATAAGGACGTTTCACATACGGCCGTTTGGCATAATGGATATTTGGCATAATCAGAATTATATGCCTTCTTTAAAATGCTACCTGTTTTTGTATTCAACTGCTTTATGCGAAACGTCCAATATGCCAAACGTCCGTAAGCGAAATGTCTTTATGCGGAATGGGTCACCCCCGTCTCTGCTAGTTATCTTTAGTCGAAACAGTTCGTTCTTTATTTCGTCAGGAATTCTCCAAAAAAAACCTTGTCGAATATCAGGAAAGTCGGCAGAATTCTACCAAACATCACTATTGCAGACATCAGTCGAAAATCTAAACTAAAATCCTTAAGATAGATTTGAAAGAATTTTGTGTATCAGAGAAGAATTTCAAAGTAATTTACCTTGACTGCGCGCCGATTGTCAGAATGACATCGTAAGTATTTTATCAGTTTTTGTGGTATTAATAAAAGTAAAATAAAGTTTGTTCAATATTTGTGTATCAAAAATGTTCAACTTGGTAATAATACTCTCTTGTAAAAGAAAAAAGAGAAAATTAATCATGAAAAAAACTTCAATTATCTATGATCTCGCGGACCCCCTAAAAAGTTGTCAGGGCCCCCTAGGGGTCCGCGGACCACCGGTTGAGAAAACCTGGATGAATGGCTTACTTTTCCTAAAAAACAGTACCGTAATCC
This sequence comes from Aedes aegypti, assembly GCF_002204515.2. NCBI lineage: Eukaryota > Metazoa > Arthropoda > Insecta > Diptera > Culicidae > Aedes > Aedes aegypti. The sequence continues at coordinate 23,740 of NW_018736105.1, forward strand.
GGGGTATCATTGATCAGCGGGGTAACATTGATCGGAATGACTCATCTCGTTAAAAGTTCGTATCATCATTTATTGATGGAACATTTCCAAATCATGAATGGTGCTTCTCTTTCTTATATTCATAAGCTAATGTAAGTGAGGGTTTTTGCGAAAATTGCGTTTACATTATGCGTAAACTTGTAAACTTTTTGAAACAATGATTTCAATGGGTAAGGATGACACTACCGAAGATTCATGTCTCACATACGTTCTGCAAACATTATGAGCAAGGAAAATGCGGTTCTTACCAAAAATGGCATCGCCGAAAACGATTCCGTTGTCAAAACTTTGATAATTATGCTCAATTAGGCAACATTAACGAATTACTGTTAAGAACATAGAATTCAATTAGGAAATTGCCTACCTTTAGGCGTATTCCGTGGTTCGAGGTGTTTTTAATTTTAAAATAACTCAAAAAGTAAATGACTTGTAAGCGTTTGGCCTTCATATTCGGCTTTGGGGGTCATGATTTAAGTAATTAACGTCATTTTCAATATTACCGAACGTTGTTTACATAGGTGATCAATGTTACCCCATATCAGCTAAATCAAAAAATCACTTAAAACATTTTTTTAAACATGGTTAAATTTTTCAAAAAACAAAATACAATATATATTCACGAGCTGTGGGTGGCAGTACTTGTTTAAAAAATATAAATTTGGCAACATTTGCATTTAGAAACGAAATATTCAAGAAAAATTTATAAAAAATGATCAATGTTACACCGGATTACGGATAGTCACTAAAATTATAGTGACGACTTCCTTCGGAAGGGAAGTAAAGCCGTTGGTCCCGAGATGAACTAGCCCAGGGCTAAAAATCTCGTTAATAAAGTCAAACCAACCAACCAACGGTACTGAAAAGTGCTAGTTAAGCACTGTTAACGGTGCTAAAAAGTAGCACTTTTCAGTTATATTTTGGGGATTGGTCGAATTAAATATCCGTTTTTCTTCACACGCTTTTCTTTTGATTTCAATGGATTCTGTGCTAACCGGGAAGTTATCTTCTGATTCTGCGTCCGTTGGGTAATCCCTATCCAATTCAAGTGATTATAATTTGGATTCAAAACGTAAAAAGGACGTAGAGGAGCGGTAGAGTAAGCTCCTTTAGCCTTTAGCATTAGCCTTAGAATGCTAATGTCGCGACTGTTCGTGTGACCAACATCTAGTTTGCCACGCTCTGACAGTTTGAGTCAGAGGTGTCAAATATATTTTTTTTAATCATTTCATGGTGTAATGTGTAAAGCGACAACTTTTATTTTATATAGTATTTGTAGAAAGCGACTTGTATGCAAGTTTTGAATGCGATTTTGGAAACGTGCATTTCATTTTGAACTGTGATATTGAATATCGCATATATTTAAATGAACTATTGAATTTTAGTTAATTTTGACAATGAAATAATATATGATTAAATGAGAAATAAATCAACACGAGTAATAAATTAACATTGAAGAACATGAAAATATAATATAATTATATTACACTTAATGTACATCTGCATTTATATTGAATAAATCTTAAAATGATATTTACAAAAAGTGACCTGATTTCACAGTATCTGGTAATTAATTGTAAGATTTTTTCCCTCCATAGCCGAAATTCTTTTTGCCGTTTTCAGTATTCTTGCGTATCACAGCTAACCTGATGACGAGTGTTAAGCAAATGTTCTGTTCTTTAACCAAGTTTGTCTTTATCATTGTTATGTACTTTTATCAAGCTATGCGTTTTAAAAATCACTAAAACCCTGACCGTCATACATAAACCTGCTTTTTTGACGACCACCTCTGTTGACAATATAATTTAAATCTCTACTCTGGTTTTATTTTGTGTTTCTTCTGAGACTTGTTCAATTTGGTTAGGTTAAAACATTGCACTGCGATGCAAACACAACATAAATTACGTTTGACATTCGTTGTCACTGCCTTGTGCTCTAGTCTGCTGAGAACTAATCAGAAATTTTGCTTTGTGCTCGGCGATTCCAATCTCGGTGAAAAACTCAAAAAAAAAAAATGCCGACATTCAAGGAAAAATCATTTTTTCAATTTACAAAGGTGTATATGACATCAATAACTATTTATGATATATTGTATTTGAATTTGCTCATTTAAAATCATTCATAATGGCCAAACGGCCATTATGCCAAACGGCCATTATGCCAAACGGCCATTATGCCAAACGACTGAATGCCAAATGACCTTATATACCAAACTTTTATTCGATTGTACCCTTAACTATAAGAATATCTTTTCAATTATATTGGTATTTAAGCGATCTTAGAAATATAATATAAGTTGATAAAAATAGGTAGAATGAATTTTAATACCCTGTGATTAATCCGCGCATGAATTTGGTACAATATTTAGAGAAAATCTGATATAATTGGAAACAAAAAAATCTAAGTTCGAATCCGACGAGCAGTGGTGTTAAACCAAAATATTACAAATAGAGCTTTGAATTGAAAAGCTTAGATGCCCAGTAGTGAGTAATCTCTCAATGTAAGTCACGAAACATAGTTTTTAAATCTATACTGTGTTTCTTTTCATAAAATAACATTTCGATTTTTTATGTTTGAAATACATTTTATTATAAATATCCTAAAACAAAAAATAATTTAACTATTATAAATTTTCTGCCTGATTAGGCTCTATCGTTACCCTCGCGTAAGGACTATTGGCTCCAACTTTTCGCAACTGCACTTGTTGACGAGGTCTTATGGCAATATATACAAGATATACCGCAGCGATGACCAGTACGATCAAAAGGATTATTAGAAGCACGTTAAACATAGTGTAGATCCATGATTTCTCTACTTTGCATTGCAACTTATTGATATCCACCTCGGATAGTTGAGCTCCTCTTAGGGAGGCTGGTTTTGCACATGTTGCCATCGTAGTGAAAGACGTTTCTTTCAACCATCGAATTTGACAGTCACAATTTAGAGGGGTTCCTGTGAGATCTAGCGTTTTAAGTTGCTCGAAAGCAAATTGGAGAGATGAGTTCAGCGTTCGTACGTTAGTTCCTTTCAGAATCAGTTCCTCCAATACGGTGTCGGTTTCGTTCAGCACTACATTTTTTCCAAAAACATGTGGATCTATCATGGATAGATTTCGTGATCCTTGCAAATTAAGATGTGTCAACCGAGGAAGTCCAAATAGTGCATATTCATCTAGTCTGTAGAGATTGGGCATATCTTCCATGGTTAAACTTTGAAGGTTGGATAAATGAGGTAGGAAGTTTGCTGACATCAATCGAATAGGATTGTTGCTGATATCAAGGTGAGAAAGCGCTCTTGGAAGTTTTTGAATCTGTGTTAGCTGATTAGAGCTAAGAATGATGTGATCTAAACCAACTCCATTGGAGAGATCTATCTGAACGAGGCTACAGTTTTCAAGCTCTATAATGCTTAATCTGGGTGTAACGCCGAGCTTTAAGAAAATATCATTTTCTGATTTGTTGAAAAATTCACCCAAAGGATTGTTCGACAGCACCAAATGTTCCAAATGGTTAAACGGAGAGAACGCATTGGGCTGAATCGTTTTGATTTGATTTTCAGCTAGGTTCAGTTTGCGAAGTATTTTCAATCCTTCAAATGCATTGCTGTTGATAAGCGCGATTTCATTTTCACTTAAATCCAGCTCCACCAGGCTGGAAATATTGACAAAGTTCTTATCTTGCAAAGTTGTTATCTTGTTGTTGCGCATACTAAGATATTTCAATTTATCACCGCTGAAGTTTGGAATCGACGTGAACTTATTGTACGAGAAATCCAATCTGATGGTTGCTTGCGGTAAAACTTCTGCCTGGAAAATGTCATTTTGTAGGTGATGATCCTGGCAGCTAATAACTACCACTGGGATTCCCCATGGAGGCGAATTTTCCACATCACAGTCACAATACTTGCCACCAGCATCGTCGGTTGGATCTATTAGCGGTTTATCAAAGTTACACAACTTAGTCATCATAGCACCGGTGTCATCTTCCTGTGCCTGTGCGATCACAGCACAGGCAGTCAGAATATTAATTAGAAAGCACAATTTTCCGAACGTAATTTTAGCCATGCTCTTTTTCTCTGGTAATTTTACCCCTCTTTGTTAGGTTGGTTTCCCTTTTCTGAGCACCACAATGATACGAGTTTTCCTCAATATATTTATACCTTCCTTATCAGTTTATGTTGATCACAAGTTTAATTTTAATTAAAATTATCATTCCTCATCAAATATTTAAGCTCACAACGTTTTCCACTTTTCACAGCTGCTGAATGTACCTTCTTCCTGGATTTTTTTCCCTTTTCTGGAAGCTTCCTTCTCCAGAGAGGTAGAGTTTTTAATTAGTATGAATCAACCATTAATTAACTGCCGGTCTTTCCCTTCCGCCTAGTGACATCGACTGCTCTGGGGCTTCTGGCATTCCAATCGTACGAGGGAATGTCCTTCACACGCATAATTTTCTTTTCACAGATAATCTGAAGCAGCTCCTATAGTAACCCTCTTTCCAACAAATAGTCAGGCAAATAACTTCTGTGCATTCGATTCCTTTAGCTTTTCTCGCTTTAGTGCAAAATGATTTCCGGCTTCTCGGAAGTGTGGTTCAATCAACAGTATTATTTTATATGCGTATCTATACTGGTACCTCTTCTTTGATTCTCAATCGAATTGTTGTGAGTTCCAAAGTTTAGATTACTTTTCAGATTTGGAGCACGGAAATTGAATCAATCAGACTACCTTCTACGGAACGCTCCACTGACTGCTATAGGTGATGCATTTTGCGTTATCGGGGAGGCTACATTCAGTCACAATATCAGGGAGAGAGAGTGTTTACCAACTGATAACAAAAACCGCTAAATAGATAAGCTTACGGTGCTGCTTGAAATCAGCTCGTGACGTTTCGGAACGTAATCGAATTGTATTACGTTTCTGGGAACGGCATGAGCAATTGCTCCTGGAAATCTACCGTTTAGTTCGCCAGGTGTGACGTTAGGCATAGTTATCTCTGTTTATAGCATAACTTTAGAACTGTTACGTATGCGTTTGAACTGTATCTGCACAAAGATATGTTTTTTATACAGAGATGTAATATTTTTAAAAATTATCAATTTCATTTTCATCACTATTGAAACCATGAAGCTTCTATACCGATGGCATCAGTGGTGACGCATGGTAGCTTATTATTTTACAAGCGATTTCAATTACAGCTAGGGTTGATGTATTAATTATAGATACAATATGTCGACATTATAGGGTAAAATAAGATTTCAGTTATGTTTCTAATACGTAAGCATAATATCAAAATTTGTTTTTGACAATTCGAAGAGTCATCAAAACTTTGAAGAATAACAGAAACGGTTTATGGTAAATTAAAGTACTGAAAAAGATCATACTTAAAGGAAATAATCAAAAATGATGGACTGAAATTCAGGTGTACATACTTTCAGATAAGCTGAGAAGTATGCTCTGTCCCACTTGAGACGTAAAGGATGAAAGTTAAATAATTATGGGAAAATTGCTCCAATGATAATGATTTATGCAGGTAATCTGATTCTTAATGCAACCAAAGAGAGTGAGTTACCGATCAACGATCTGGGCGCTATTCAAAAAGCGCATGAAATCGACAATGGGGCCCAGATAGCCGTAGCGGTAAACGCGCAGCTATTCAGTTAGACCAAGCTGAGGGTCGTGGGTTCGAATCCCACCGGTCGAGGATCTTTTCGGGTTGGAAATTTTCTCGACTTCCCAGGGCATAAGATACTCTATGCCACACCTGCCACACGATATACGAATGCAAAAATGATCTTTGTAAAGTAAGCTCTCAGTTAATAACTGTGGAAGTGCTCATAAGAACACTAAGCTGAGCAGCAGGCTCAGTCCCAGTGGGGACGTAAGGCCAGAAAGAAGAAGATGAAATCGACAAAGTCCAAAATTGTGGCTGATAGGCGGAACTGAACGCGATAGGGCCCGCCTTCGAAGCAGTGTCACGATAGATGGGGATACCCCAGGTAACAATTTGAAGCTGCTCAAACGCTTTTATAGCTAATTCAATTCAGCCTTTGTTTGAACAAAAGCTGTCCATAGCCTGCATTCACTGTTGTTCAGCAATTAAACATCTAATTCTGGCGATTTTATTCAGCCTTAAGCTTAATTGAAGCTATATAGAAGGCTGAATAAAGGTCTAGCATGCGCTTATTCAGGCCTCTTTCAATAACCATAATTCTATTTTTAGAACAGATGGCAACCTTCGAAAGCTTAACGATCGCTTATTCATCCATTATTCAACAATTACCCAAAAAAAAAAAAAAATAAAAAGTATTTACAGGTTTACAGTTTTGGGTTTTATCAACGCAACTAACAATTTCAAACACATAGTGTAGAAAAGTGCTGGAATTTAAAGATGAAGATTAGTAAATATGTGCCATTGAGATTTGAACTGGGAATCGCTGATTTATAATCACTTACCTTGACATCTGCTCCACATGAGACTGTGTGAACATCATCAACAGCAAGGGACTAACATATTATTTTGTCTGAATAAGGGCTATTTTAAAGGCTGCATTGAGGCTGAAGAAGTGATAACAGCGCTATGCAAAAACACTTGAGTTAGCTGTCAAAGTGTGTTGTGATTTTGTTTCAAAATAGAATCCTCGGTAATTTTTAATTTCTGCTATTCAATTGTTGTCAACGCAAGTTGGTAATGATTTCGATTTCGTACAGTTAATTAAAATGCTACGAAGAAATCTGCGTCATCGAGTGTAGTGTTCTATCTTGTTGTTACACAAGGTCATCGATGCCGGATTCAGGATTTTTTTCGACAAATGATAGGGTGTGCGTTTACAGCATGTCTGCTTCGGGATGTGAAACTTTGTTGTTTGATGAAACAGTTTTATAATAATTAATTTAGTATTCGACCCAATGTAGGTATATATTTCGGTATGTGTATTTTTATCAACATACAGGTGAAAATTTTTTCGACAATGGCTGCTGATTTGATTAAAGCTTTAAATAACCTTTAACCAATATCATTCAGGTTGGCTGAACAAAAGTTAAAACTGTAGATGAAAAATAGTTTGTTCAACTCAATATTCAGCTTTGAGTATACTGCTGAATAAGAGTGTTTAATAAGCTTTTCTTCAAATTATTGTTCAGCTGTCACGGTGTTCAGCCTTGTACACCATTGATCAGCCAATATTCAGCAAATACTCTTGCTGTTCAGCTTTCATTGTTACTTGGGACCTTCGAGGTGGCCGACAACAATGTTAGTCGGGAAATACGAAGGCGCATCATCAGTTGAAGTCGTGCCTACTATGGGCTCCAGAAGAAACCGCGGTCAAGAAAGATTCACCCCCGCACCAAATGCACGATGTACAAAACGCTCATGATATCGGTAAACCTCTACGGCCATGGGACGTGGACTATGCTCGAGGAGAACTAGCAAGCTCTTGGGGTTTTAGAATGCCGAGTGCTAAATATGATCTTCGGCGGCGTGCAGGAGAAATGTGTGTGGCGGCGACCCAGACAACCCAAAATGTTACGTTTAAATTTTCTACCGAACTAACCTGTGATCTTATGCGACTTTACTTATGATAGCAAATGTTGATTTGACAGCTGACTCAATGGTCGAGCACTCGACACTGAAGAAGTCTGTCAGTCGCAGACGAAATAGGCCTATCTGTCAAGATAAGCAACACATATTAGAGTTTAAAGGTATTTGCTCGCCTTACAAGTGATTTTAGTATTTTATTTTTTTGCAGTGTTAAAGTTCAATTTGTAGTTTTAACATACTCTAATATTTTAATATAAAAAGTGTAGAGTTAATGGAGTGTTGAGTTAATCTGATGTGTATAGAATAATGTTTATATAAATATTGCGTTTTATTTATCTGATTCAGTTTGTCTAAGGTTCGATGATAGTCAGTGGAGCTCTGGAGCTACCATGGGAAAGAAAGGGTTAAATCGTTTGAAGTTTTCATAATTTTTCGTTCGATATCATACACTTTCAAAGGTCCGCAAAATGTTTGTTAAATATTTAAGGGTATCGCAGCTTCAAGAAGGTTGGGAACTACTACTCTGAAATGCGTGTCGCCTATGTCACCATATGAATAATTTCACAAAAATGGCTATAATGAACTACATTTAAACCTCCATGACTAGTTATCGACTCATAGAATTTACTTATTATATGATGATCCCTATAAACATCATTCCAAAGGATATTTGTTCCATGACTCGATATCTCCATGTATCGGGTTCCTGAGAAAAAAAATCTTCAAGTTCTCCGTCCATCTTCTGGCGAACTATTTCTAGACTTTGTTCAGAGATTATTGAAGAAGTTTTTACTTAGAAAATATCCCAACAAACTCCCCCAAGAGTTCCTCAAAAATTTACTAAAAAAAAAATCCGGCAGATATTA